>NC_142525.1:33683216-33963216 GCF_964205215.1 Stylophora pistillata
GTCTTCTCTGCACAAAATTCGAGGAAAGTCCGTATGAATCTCGCCGCTTCGATTTATTAATACGGAAGAAGTGTAGGGGTAACACGAAACATAGTCGAGGGTTTCTCTCTTTCTGGTTGAATGCTCTAGCTACTTCCTGAGTGCTTTTTAACAGAACTGAGCACCGCAGGAGCTTCTTTTTTTGTCAGTCAAACATCAAAATATCTTAGCAAGTATGCTTGATTATTATTTTTATTCAGTCTACCTGTCACGATTACAAGTTTATATATCCTTTACGGATAACCTAAAAAATTATGCACTGACATGCTGATGTGAAAGAGAGAATGAATCCGATGGCTATGAAAACAGTGAGGTATACTGATATATGCACATTTGTGTCTGTGTCTCGGCCAACTCTTAAAGATCTTTGTATCGATCCCGCTCAACATCATAGTTGCCTGTACGTGCTTAAGTTAGTTAATTTTTCGAAGTTCCAAATATAGTACTCATGTTTTTGATATTAGCCCTGTTCTTTTTTAGTATATTCATGGACCTCGACTTCGTCACGGTCCACACAAATGCCAGAAAATAACTCGGCCAATATCCAGCTATCTTGACCTCAGGCTAGGTTAATGTGGCATGTATATTTACGCCTTACGACTATTTTTTTTATGGCAGTTTTAACTATTTATGGCCGCGAACGGTTAGCCCCATTGACAATGGGGCTAATATAGGCTGAATAAGTGGTAGTGCCTTTGTAATTTACAACTCGCAAAAAATAAAGTTTGTTTTCCCCACAAGGTAATTTCTATTTGTTTGTACTTGTAAAACAGAAAGTAGAAAGTCTCAAGCACTCTAAACAACAAACGTGTCTAGTTACAATGATAAGGTTGAGATCGGACGTCAGCATTATCAGGCGCCTCTGGCAGCCGCTTCAGTCCATGTAACGATCTCACCTTCCCTCCCATCCCACCCCAGGGGAGGACATCCACCACACAGTAATCTCGTGCGTGGGAAATTAACGTCTCCTACCCCTAACCCTGCAGGAGACGGGGCCTACGGTTTATTCGTCCTTATCCGAGAAGACTAGAATATCTATCCATTTCTTATAGAAAGGTAGCAAATTCTCCTCACTTATTTTAAGACCATGAGTATTTGTCCGGCCGGGGCTCGAACCCTCGACCTCCCGCACAACACAATCCGGCGCTCTAACCAATTGAGCTAACCGGGAGGTTAGTGGAAACAGTGGAAAGCGTTGAAGGTACGTTCTGTTGAACTCCACATCTCAAACTCCGAATATCCTTAGTTTGCTTTTCCCTTCCGAGCAACTCGATGGCGGGGGATTTGCGCCTGAACATATTGGGAATTGTTGCAGGAATAAATGAGTGGAAATCATCTTTTTGTGCTCATTATTTTATTATTATTTTTTTTAGTATATACGAAAACAACCATTCACCTCAGTGTCGGTTGCGTACCGCCCCTAACCAACTCCACTACGGTGAATAGTTGATTATGATCTAGCATGAGATTTCATTGCAATTGTAAGCACATGTTTGAGAGTCATAAAGCAACGGCGACTATACACTGTACACACTAAAAAAAACCTCGTTAGCTTATCCACTTCCGGTTTCACTTCAACCTGTGGACAGTTAGCTGATTTTATCCGCATTTATTCGACTAGACTGGATTGAATCAAAAGACAAGAGTTCTTAGTGGACTCATAAGCCCCCGGGGTTGTGAAATTTTCCATTCAGAGGATTTTAACAGGCAGTTAAAATTAAACAGAACCTACCCTCTTCTTTAATGTCCTTCACAAAAAATCCCCTAACTGAACCCTCTAAAGCCTTCGTTCCATCCTTACCGGTAGTTTGAATTATATCTGGCTCTTCTTCTAGATCTAAAGCCTTGTGAATAGAATTAATCAGAGCGGATTTCCAGAGCCAAACATTCCAAAGAAAACAATATTTATAAACATTATTCTATTTCGCCCTCCAGCCTCAGGGAACGTCTTGTACTTGCCGATGTTGCATTCAAGTATTCGGCTATGTAGCGATGCAACATCATCTTCTAGCACCTCCATGACTTATGTTCAAGAAATAAGCAGATCCTAACCAAACCAGCTATTGTTATAGTTTCGTTTCAGAGGGCGATGTCGTAGCTACGACGCTTGTCATCTTTATAATCATTACGCAGCTTTGGTCGACTTCTTGTTACCTCACCTGCAGATTTCCGAGAAAACCCAATTTACATTCAAAGTCTTTCAGTCTGAACAGCTGTCTCTTGAAATGTAACGAAGAGGCTTCATTAAACTGAAAAAAAGGAAGTGTTTTAAACTTTATATTTACAGTCCTAACTGTTGAAAGTTATTACCCTGTAGATGAATCGACGTGCTTTGAATGAAGCAAATTGTACCCCGAATTTTTCGCCGTAACCAAGCCTGGGCATTTCAAGGAAACAACGGAAGACCAAACTGGAACATATTGCCTCAAAAGCAGTTACGCGAAAGACTCAATCGTAAAGAAAGATGGGCAGTCCTAAATGCTTTTATCTCCTCAACTGCGATAACACGTATGATTTGGATGTTGTTGAGAAATTTTTGGAGGCCGTAAACGGGAAAACGACGGAGATTGAGATACGATCGAAGAAGGAATATTTTCGCCTCGGCAACATGTCTGAGTTGACTAAGACTATCGGCCAGAGCAGTGATGGACCAAAAATGGATTGCGCCATTTTTGTGGTCAATGCACACGAATCTAGACTGTCGATTAACGAGGAGAACGCTGGGATTGGTTACGCACAGATATACAAAGCTTTACTGAGGGCAACGGGTGAGTGCTGAGATTGTGTTCGTGTTTCATTAGGAATAATCATACAAAACTGAAATGAATGTTTTTCAAGTTTCATCTTACACAAGTGACACGAAAAAAGAAAAACTGAGCGGCTTTAGTAAGTTCTTTGAGACAAATAAGCAAGAGTGAGATCCGTATCCACTGTACAAATGATATCTTGTTTACAACGAAGCGAAGAAACCGTGTGTAACAGCTCGAATAACAAGATAAAACTTCTCACCGGTGAAGTCGGAGTAGTAGCTGACTTTTATTGCTTTTATTGTGTAATTGTTAGTTTTGTTTCTGTCCTTTGTTTCGTTTGAAAAGTGGACATCGAGGCAAACGAATCAGAGTTACATTGTTTGAAGTAGCTCAGTGGGGAGGGGGAAAAGCTACCGCTTCTCTTATTTGAAATCGAAACGATGTTCTCACAACTAGAAAAGCATTCTCACTGGGAATTATAACTGGATAGCTCCATTGGGGTCGTGCAGTACGTGTTTGCAAGGAAAATACATGGCCGTTTTGTAACGAACTTTAGTCCGGGATTAGCGCTCGCCGTTAAGTTTATGGCTGTCGGCTGAGCTGATTTCTTCAGAGATATTTAAGTAGGCCATTGGATTTTGACGCTCGCAAAACTAAAATAGTATGTGAAGAATTTTCCAGGATTTTCTTTGTCGTTCTTTTCGCAGAAACAGAGTACTAGTTTTGAAATAATGATTATTAAACGCTTCGCCGACAGATAAAAACATTTTTGCGGCGACGATGATAAATCGTTAAATCATAATTTACGCTTATAAGGTTAATAAAAGCTTAATTTGTGCTGATCGCGTTGCTCCAAAATTTACATGCAGACGTATATAATACAATAGATCTGCTCAAAACATACTCTGGGTGCTATTTTCAATTGCTCTAGAGCAGTTTGGCTCCACTTTTAGGTTAGCATGGTTTCCTTTTTCACTCATTTAGTAAGAGGCAGGTATAATTTAGCTACCATTTTGAAACTCCACCTGTGACGAGAGGATTGGGATGTTTTTACTTGTTAGGAGGTCAGGCGACGTTCATTATGCAGATGATGAATGGTTTCAATGAAAAGTTAATATTACCTTCCTCGCGAACACTCCCCTTCATGGAGGTTTTCTACGATTTTTATCAGTTTGGAACTTTGAGCTTTGAACTGTTTTATTCTTATTATTATTTAAAAAAAAAAACCGTTCAAGGATGTGAGGAATTTGAAAAAGTTCCTCACATCCTCAAACGGGCTTCGCTAAATCGAAAAAAAAAATATCAGTCAAAAGAAAAGAGCGTATTTATATTATACAGTTTTACTACGATGAAACTTTAAAGCGTTAGAGAAAAACAATGTTAGGAGTTATTTGCAAGATCAATTTCGCACGTAAAGCCGGGTGGCCTAGGGAGCCCGCTGACAAGCCTGTGAATTGAGTGAAAACTCTGTTGCTTTTGCATGAATAAAAAAGAATAGTAGTAAAGCCCACCATTTATAAATAGGTCTAAACCACTAGAAATTATGGGCGGTTTGTTCATCGTTGAGACCTAAGAAGTATGATGAAAATTCTCATACCTTGGCTAATCGTATTTTTATGATTTCAGGTGAAAGAGTGATTGTCATTATTGGTGGGGATGACAACTACAAAAATGCCACCGAGGAAGACGGATCTATCCTGTCGCGCTGGGCTCGAAGAAAAGTTTCTTCTCAGTTCGAAGAGGAATTCATGGATGGAACGAAAGGGTTTATTTTTTCCTGGGACAAGAAACACAGGGTGATTCACGAGGAGGCGCTATTACATTTCCTTGATTCCAACAAGAAGGGTGAAAAATTTGTTTATGAGAAAAAAACTCAGGCAGAGTCCTTGAGCCCCTCAGTTGATCAAAAGCAGGTGTGTCTTCTCAATAAAAAAAGGTGCTATAAATATCCACTAATCACATCAATCCTTAATGAGTTTTAAACACCTTACTAGCAATCATCTCGTCCAGCACCTCTGCATTTCTTAGAAAATTCAAAGATTTGTATTATGCTTTTGCTGTAATTACAGTAGAATTTTAAGATGAAGTTTCTTGCTAACCATTTCTCGGTTGACTTGTAGTGTTCACACCTTAAATCTCCGTTGCATACCTTTTCATATGTCTATGCATCAACGTTCAGAAATTGAACCATTACCCTTCAACGAGTAAATTTTCTCAGTTATCAAAGAGCGGAAGAGAATACTCCTAGTCAACCTGCAGTAAAATTAGTAACTTGAGAATAAATGAAAGTTATTCTCTCTTAGTAACAACTAATCTTATATCAACTTTTTTTCTGTTCGTATTTCCCAGAAAACGGAAGTACAAGAAGCAAAAATCCCAAAGAAAGGAGCACTTGAAAAGCATGCAGCTGGAATCTGTCAAGGGCAAAAGGATGTCAATACTTCCGGTCCTATAACCGAAAAGGATAAGTGCGATGATCGTGGTGCAAAATCCGAGGAAGAGAAAGGTAAGTTATTAAATCCTAGAAATTGTTTCTGTATTGGTATTCCTATCTTATCGATACCTGTATTCTTACATACTGAACCCTTTAATCGAGACTGAGCTGGTTATATGTATTTTTGCAGAGCACAGCGATTAATTTTTGGTTCTACCAAGGCTGGGATTTGCTCTTTTTTTTTTCTTGGCAAAACTTTTGGACGAGGTAGTTGAAAAGAATTTGTCTCTTATTCTTGTAAATGATTGTAAATTCCTAGCATCAGTCTTGTAAAGAAATTATTGTTAGAGACAGAAATTTATTACTCTACACTGTTTATTACAGTGTTATATTAGCGCATGCCAATCTCTGAACACACGCCTAGAATCATGGACGAAGTATCGGGTTAATTGGCTAATAGCCCCTGTATCATATATTTCGGAAAGTACCGAACCAGGTGTACGATTCCAACCTTACCCAAAGTCTGGATAACTTGTCTAAGCTCATAACACAGGCTTAAAAAAGGTCTTTCAGGCTTTCCCTGGTCCATAGTTTTACATAACTTTGATACGAGGGTGTTTATTTTTTAACACAGAAACTATCCACGACCAATCTATGGACGCAGTTGACAAGGACAAGACGAAACATTGGGTACATGGCCGAAATCAGTCTGATTTACATTTTATTCAGAATCTGTTCGGTGATGAATTGTTGGGAAAGGCGATAAGTTTCTCCAGCGGACCTCCGAAAAGTCTGAGAGAACTCCTAGAACCTGTTCCAGCCAACTCCCTAGGATCTTGTTTTATTGTTTTGGATGGAATAGCCGTCGAAGAGTTCGCTTCGCAATACGAGGACCTGCTGCTATACGCCAGAAATAAAGTTGGTAAGAGAATCCTTTAGGTCAGGGGACAAGTAGGACTCTGCAATTACATGGATAGTCTCTCTAAGTGGCCGTTCAACGACGTGCTTACCTAGTTGCCATGGTCTACTGCGAGTGTCGCAGTTGCATATTTTCCATAGCAATACTTAGTACAGACGCCAGTCTAAATGAATTTCGGAGAAAAATATACAAAAAAAAAATCATCCTTAAAATAAAAATTCCCTTGTTGTCGTTTTTAAAAGGCGACAAGACTCTAGTGTAAACATGGCCGTAAAGCTTTCATTCAATTTGGTAAATGTTTTTTAGGTGATGCATACGTTGTTGTTTTAATTTTGTTATGGTTTTCCGAAAAAATAAGCGATGCAAGGAAGGAATTTGGCACCTCAATGATACCTAACTTTGTTTTTTTTTTCTCTGCCTTGCAATTGTTTTTAAAGGTGTCGACTATTCTCAACTTACATACTTTTTTATTTTTAGACAAAAAAATCGTCCTTATCATTTGCAAAAATAACCGTCCGATTGACGAAGAAATCATCACAGCTAAGTCAGCTGACATTCTCAAAGATAAAGTATGGGTCCTGTGGTCCACAGATCTTAGCACACCACCACTGGATACACTGGTATTAAAGACCCGACTTCAGAATGGTGCGATTTCATACGAAGAAGGAGATGTAAAATATAGGAAGGGAGATTGGACCCCTCCTATAGAGATAGAGAACCGCTTGTCGAAGGAAGGTCAGTCTGCTGACGACGTAGAATTGGCAATTTATGCGCATGAAGAAGATGGAACCACAACGTATCGGGTTATCACGAACAATCTTGATTCCTGGTATAAGCGAATTCGTTTGTCCGTTTGTTTACCATTTCTCGGAGAAAGGAGACACACCCCTCCGCCTCCGAGTGATACGAATGATGCTCTGACTCTTGATTAACACTATTTTATTAAAATGCACAAAATATGCAGTGCACGCTTGAAACTTGCCCAAAAACTTTTATGACGAAAAGGTAACTTTCAGAATAGCGTTTGACTGAGGTTTAACTCTGAGGAATAAAGAACTCCTAAGTTGTCTATTAGTTTGTTAATATGTAGAGAAGATGAAAAAAGAAAACGATGTGATCTACAACTATGTTACGCTTGTTAATTAGAGACTTATTAGTATCCTAGACTTTCATATTTAGATTGGACGATTTGTAACTCAGGACTCCTGCCCTTATCTTTTCTATTACGAATTCGGGCTACTATCAACTTCAGAGTTAAGCTCTTAATTGAGGACCACCGCTCGCTGTAAACAATACGAAGCGTTGCGATCTTCAATCGATAGCTTGACTCTACAATTGAACTAACAGTTGCTCGAATTCTTGAGGCAAACTTGTAAACCTTAATTCATTTATCGTAACCTTTTTGAGTAATAATAGTCTGCTCCTTGCATCATGGTACCGCCGGCGGATGATATATCGCAAATAAATAGAGACTAGAGAATATAAAATTCTAAAAAAATTAATGATAATTTCATATAGCTAGAGTGGTAAGTCCAAATACATAAACAAAAAAAATGTATAACATTTGGAATATGTGCCGCAGTGTCCACTGTCATCTTTGCGTCAACTTGTCCCTGAACCCCATCCCGGAGGTTTCTGGTGTGCGTCGTAACCTTCCTCAAGTCAGTAGGGTTAATCATCTGGCATGTGATAAAAAAAATTGCAATAAAAGTGTGAAAAGTGGCGACGTGCGTACAGTTTCCCTGGCCCTTCTCTGCAGAGGATGAAGTTGAAAGAGATAAAATCGCGGGAAATGTACCTACGAGCCGGTTTTTTCCGCCACAACCAAACATGTCATAATCAAATAGGAACATATTAGAACGCAGAGTCACTTCTTATTTAAAAAATCAAATACACCTATGTAATGAGGCCGAAAGCTCGTTTTTAATTGCGGTTCGTTTACCTAACACTCAACTGTGTCACACAGTATTTGAAAGTTTTCTCAACAATTGAGAGGATCATTTGGTTATCCAGTATTATCATCCACGAACATGTTCCCTTAACCCTGGGTGTTCAAATTTAAGGTTAGGTT
Organism: Stylophora pistillata; assembly: GCF_964205215.1. Taxonomy (NCBI): domain Eukaryota; kingdom Metazoa; phylum Cnidaria; class Anthozoa; order Scleractinia; family Pocilloporidae; genus Stylophora; species Stylophora pistillata. Next base: position 33,691,430 of record NC_142525.1, read on the forward strand.
ATCAAATTCGAGCCAATTTCCATTTAAAAACACAAATGCCTTTCACACTAAAGAAAAGGTACTAAAGAAAGTAAGAAGTAAACCTGATAGTTCCCTCAGCTTAGTTCGGGATTTGAATTCTCTCTAAATTAAATTTACAAAAAGTCTCTTAAAGTAGTTGATAAAGGTCTCCTGCTAATTAACAATTATTCCACGAGCACGCGTTGGATATGAGATGATAGATAGCCAACGAGGCGCGTAGCGCCTCATTGGCTATCTCATTGGCTATCTCATATCCAACAAGCGCGAGTGGAATAATTGTTTTATTAAAAACGTTGAATTAAATTATTAAATTTTATTAAATTTTTAGCTCCCTTTTAATTTTAAGCTGACACGTACGCTTACCATATTTGTAGTTTATGGTATATTGGCTGATATACCATAATGGCTAAGCCAATAGAAAGTCTTGAATTGCATTATCCGATGATCTAGTTTTTAATAATAATGAATAACTTACGGCAAGCTTTTACATTTATGATCAATTGGAGGTTCATCTTCGTGCTCCACTGGGGTTGGATACTTGAGGTTACTTGCTGCAGAGTCTGAAAGTCGGTTTTCTTTTTTAGGACTCTCTCTCTTATTTTGCCGCATCTTGATAGAGCGCTCTCCGCACTTTAATGCTTTTTCCATCAACTTCAAGACACATTTCTTGTACGCTGGATCAATATCTTCTCCCCGTAACGGGTTAGCGATCGTAAACACGTTTTTTAGGACGCTACCGGTGACTTTAGTGGCGGCCTTTTTCAAATTCTCCCTTTTTTCATCGGCGTTTGGCATCCTGTGGACTTCGTCATCGAACGTTATGACGGCAAGGACGGTAATTACTACAACAGAAAGAGAATATTTTTCAAACGGAGCTCATCTTCCAAGATCATTAATGATAAAAGTGGTTACCTAGCCCAGTATAATTGCTAGGTAAATATTGAAATTTCTTCGAACCGGCCAGCCAGAAAGTCATTAACGAATTGAGTCCGTCAGCCAGTCAGGCAGGCAGACAGGTGAGCTGTCAAGTAGTTAAGCAGTCTAACATTCAGACATAAGGACCGTTAGCTTTCAGTCTGCCAGTCAGTAATATGAATTAGTCGACAGCCAGCAGAAGATGTTTGGTCATAATTTGTGTAACAGTAGGCTTTTCGAAGCAAGGTATGGTATGAAATTTTGAATACGGTGGAAATTTACGCACCGATTAAATACTCAATTTCCTCTAGAGACTTATCATTCTGTTACTGTTGAATGACTCTTTGAGCGTTACACTTTAATTTGAATGGTGTGGCGGACGTTAAGAAGTTGTAAAAGACCACTCTGGAAAAGTCCTACTTACTTGCCTCCTGCAGTTGTTCTTTAACATACTCGATGATTTCGCTGTATTGACCCTTTTCAAATCTGATGTCGGTAGCTTTTATTACCCAAAGTACAACGTGCATTTGGTCGGCTAGCGGACGTCTCTTGAGTCTGTGGGCACCCTGGCCAGCGGCTTTTGCCTTTTGAGCGCTTTCCTCGCCTCGTGTCAAATCATCCCCAGGCCGATGAATTCCAAACAGGATGCGAAACAGTTCGCCTGTATTTGTATCAAATGCTTCAATAAATATGTAAACAGGTACATTGTCCATAATTTTTAAGATTTGCAGCCTTGGCATATACTTGATTTTCGATGAATAGATACAATTCTTAATTTGTCACGTGACCGACCCTTTCTTTCATATACTTTTCAAGAAAGCAGCTGATGGTACTGGAATTCATACATTATCTAAATGAAATTGGAACGATGTTCTCACAATTTTTTCTTTGTCCCACAGTAGTGACAAGACGAAAAACATCTTTTTCTTAACCGAGCTAAAAAATTAACTATCTTTCTTATCCTGTTTACAAAAACATGACGTTATCGACATTGCCGATTCTAGTAGTCTGCAGGACGCTTATCATACTTGAACTACGTAATGGGCTCAGTATGGAGTTTCTGTGGCTCGATCATTGGTGGAGCATGGGAGCGCGGAATCCGAAGGTATTAGGTTCGATTCCTTATGGGGACTCAGAATCTCCCTGTCCACCGCTTGTGACAAGTCGAAAAACATCTTTCTCTGTTTATTAACCGCGCTCAAAAAATTGCCATCTTTCTTAATTATACTATTTACAACTTCAAGAGTTATTTAGAAGACTATTTAACCGGCTTGGCTAGGGAGCCCTCTGAAAAGGTATGAACTGAACGCTTTACAAGTTGTGAGATCATCATTTCTCTGTCGCAGACCTCGTCACTCCCCCTCTCTCCTCCCCTACCCCTGGACTGGATGATAAACTTTTAGAATAACAGGGATAGGATGTCTCATCGTAATATTGAAGCATTTAACTTTAATTCAGTTGTTCCACACCTAAGTGAGACCAACTGACGAACGTTCTCACTCATAGTTACAATATCCCCTAAAGCCATCCATTCTCCTTCCTCCTTCGCTACTTTCTCGCGCATATCTGTCACGCATTCCCAGTTTTTTTTGTTTTGTTTTTTTTTTTATTTGCAATTATGAACTTGCACTCGAAAAAAACATCGCATATAACCTGAAAGCTAAGACACAGGGATATGTAACTATTCAAATCCTTTTCGTCATCGAATACACTGAAATTCATGAATAAAAACGGCCTACCCTCTTCTTTGATATCCATCGCGAAAAATCCTCGCGTGTCGTAAAGCGCAATTTGGTTTCCCGGAAGAACAAACCTCTCCAAAATCTTCGTTCCTTCCCTTCCAGTACATTGAGTTACAGCTTGTTTCGAATCATTATATCCCAATGACTGGAAAATTGTGTTAATCAAAGCTGATTTTCCGGAGCCAGTCATGCCAAAGAGCACAATGTTGACAAGGCAACCCTCCATTTCGCCTTCCATAGCATCATGGTACTCCTCGAACTTACCGATCTTGTACTCGCGTATCCCGCTACAAAGCGACAAAATCTCGTCTTCTTGTCCAGCCATAACTTATTTAAAGACACTAAACACTTTAACTATGGGTTTCTTTAGCTTTGGGAGCGACAAATTAAAGATCACTGCACGTTCGGTATTCCTTCGCTTGGCACGAAGGCTAGGATGCGAAACATAATCATGTGACGTCACCAACTGTTTTCCGAGAAAGCTTAATATTATACTCACATTCCTTCAAGCACTTGCTCATCAGAAGACAGTGAAATGTTTATAAAGAGTAGGAGTTGATTTCCTTTACTTGAATTTTAAGCCAGCGTTGCTAAAAATATTTGCTATCTTGTATTGAAACCAACAGTAACAAAATTCGTGATTAACGTGACAGCAGGTTTTCACGTGACGATAAAATGCAAATCATTCCCAGAAATTTGGAAACCAAATAGTCCTGCGCACTAAATTCCACGAAATTTAGGGAATGTGAAACACTAACTCAAGTATGTCTGTGGAAAGACCGGAATCAGTTACTAAGAAAGGCATTCCTATATGTTTTCATCTTTTTCATTGTGACAGAACGTATAATCTGGATGTCGTTAGTAACTTGCTAGGCGCGGTCAATGAGAGATCCACGGGCCTAGACATACACTCGGAACAGAAGTACTTTCGTCTTCCTGAAATGTCCAAGTTGTGCGATACTTTAACGTCCGGACCAGCCATGGATTTTGCTATTTTTGCCGTCAACGCTAACGAATCACGGCTTCCCATGAATGAACAGAACGCTGGAATAGGTTACGGAAAGTTCTACAGGGTTCTATTAGAGGTAACAGGTCAGTAATGAAGAGGATGTGTTTAAGGCTTTAAAGTTTTTGTAAGATACAAATAATCATGAAAATAAAATTAAGTGGGCATGAGGTTTAACGGAAGGGAACGTAAGGAAGAACATAAAGGCTGTAATAAGGGAATTACGACACGGGGAAGAGCCGTGATTGCTGTTAACTGAATATAATGCTAAACTCATCAAAAAACCTTGCGCTTAATAGATTGTTACGTGACAACACGATTGCAATAGGAAGGTCTTTGAAACTTTGCTTTTCATTTTCTAAGGAAACTAGAAGACTTTATTTTCAAAATTCGAATCCCTCTTTAATAACCATATGAATTTTGATATTTGTTTCGAACATTTATGATTAACAATGGATCGATGTCGCTGCATTCGAATTCGAACCTTTCCACTGGTAATACATCGAAAAGCGAAGTTAAATAATTGTTAAAAAATTGTGGGAGGTATTGTGTCGAAAGACTCGACCTGTCTTGATATTTGTCTACCACTAGTACAGAAACTCAGGGGTAGGTGACGCGCTAAACAAACAGTTAGCGCGTTGATTCCAAGTCGAGAGATCCGTGCTCGTGACCTGGCCAGTGCATTGATTTGTGTTTGAGGACGGCTTCTCCACTCTCAAAGAGCCCCTCTCTCCACTCAGGGGTATACGTGGGTACTAGCGTGACGAAATGCCGAGAAGTAACTTGTAATGAACTAGCACTCTGTCCATCGGGAGTAACTACACTCGCCTTTTTATTTGCACGTGACATTGAATTTTCTACTTTGGATCGTTTCAGTTTTTATTCGTCCTTTTCCCCGCGACGTTCAACCTTAGGATGACATGACATGAATTCTACATAAAGAAGTAGTTTCTTTCTTATCATAACTGATAGGTGAACGAGTAATTGTGGTTATTGGTGCAGACGATAATTACAGGGATGCCGATGAAGAAGACAGATCACTCCTCTCACGCTGGGCTCGAAGAAAGGTGTCATCCCAGTTCAACGAAGAATTCATGAATGGAAGCAAGGGCTTAATTTTTTCTTGGAACAAAGCTCACAGAGTGATTCACGAAGAAGCTTTGTGACATTTCCTCAATCCCAGCAAGAAGGATCACAAATTTGTCTTACAGAAAAAAGATCAATCAGTAACATATTTCAAGTCCTCTGATCGGAAACAGGTGGTAACAGATGGAACTGTAGCAACTGTTACTGAGGTAGGATCTCATTTAAGCCCGGTTTCCATGTAATCGTCCCTGTCGCAACAGTCGTCTCTGTCGCTTCCCGGGGCGACAGAAGCGACAGACGCGACTGACGTGATCCTTGCGATAACTGGTTTCCATCAAATCGTATGTATCAGATCAAATAGTGGAAAGACTGGGACTAGTCACTTTTTACCGCAAAAACCAAAATAAAAATGGCGGCAGTCGATCGAAGAAGAAGATTTTTGGCGTATTTTTTGCTTCTCCGAAATGTTTTGCGAAGAAGAAGAGAGAGAGAACATCGAAGAAAGCATCGGTTTTGGGTTCAGCCTATATTCCAGAGGAGACAACGTCTTGGAATTTTCCATACATTCCTTCAAGAGATGAAAGACGATGATCGCGAGTGTTACTACAAGTAAGCTTGAGCTTTTAACCATTTTCAATTACTTGCTGTAATCAATCAGGTGCATCATGGGATATGTCGCATCGCTTCTGTCGCAAGGGTCGTTTTCACCGGTTTCCATAAAAAATATGCGATCGCTTCTAAGTCATTTCCGGTCATCTCAGTCGCAAGGATAGAACTCGAGTCTATCTCGGACGACTGATCGTTTCTTTCGCAATGATCGTCCCGGGTGATCGCAAGAGCGTTTCCATATGATCGTCCCTGTCGCTTCCAAGTATTTCAAGCGACAGAGACGACTGTTGCGATAGGGACGATTATATGGAAACCAGGCTTTAACGGTGGCTGTCAGAGCTAAATGGGTTGTTCTCGATAATTGGGAAAGACGTTTTCGATCTCTAGCCCCTTGACATCTTTTTGTAAAGTGGTTTCAGAAGTCTATTTACAACTGCTTCTGTTATCGCGAAAAAAGACTGAAAAGCGAAGTAAACTAAGTCTTCTTAATACGGGATAACTGCTTTCACGAATGAAAATAATTGGATTGACATGAGAACCTTTGCCGTTTTGACGCACAAAGCATCATTTTTTGTTTACTAAAGTTCAAATGGAGACTAAAAATCGACTAGATCGGGACAAGAGAATTGAAACTGTTGCGCTGAATTTTTTTAGAAAGATATTTTCAAGTATCGTTTGCTTGAGTACGTGTGTTCCTTTTCTTGTGTCACAGAGAGCTGGATCTCAAGTGAGCAAGAACACCATTGCATCAAACATTGAAGAAGGAGGGAACTACCTGAGAACGGAAAATAAGAAACCACCTGAGGGATGTGCATTAGGCGCTAGGCCTAAGCAGGACTTCAGTCTTGTACATCTTTTTTTCTCGCTATAGTAACGCTGAGACGCGTTACTATAACGAGAAAGCTATAGGCGTCAGCGGTAGGTTGAACCAGTTTCAGTTATTTTTCTCTTTGATATGGGGAGATTTGCAAAGAAAAATGATCCTTTAACCCCCTTTTTTTTCTTTTCGACCCCATCGTTGTCATGATGATGATCATTATCATTCGCATCCCAATCATCAACATCACGAAGATCAACATCGTTTTCCTTTACATTATAATTATTACTATTTGTTGCACGTTAGACCAAATTGAGCTCGGTCAATAGAAGGAAGTTTGTATTTCCTTTGCGTTGGTCAGGTATAAAGCTAGGAAAAAGGATGGAGGCAGCTTGCAGGGAATCCTTTGATTCCATTGACACAATTCCATTATCACCAGTGAAAAAGGTATTGATCCTTGGTCAGGACTAGTCTGATGTACGTTTAGTGAACGAATTGAGTAGTTATGGATACACCGATTTTGGCGGATTCCTGATAAATTTCTGATAATTTCCGTTTAATTCCCATAAAAAAAAATTTATTTAAATATTTTTTGAATTTTATTTAAATTTTTTTTGAATTTTTGTTAAATAAAAATTATCATAAAAAAAAATGATTTAAAGAAATAAAAAAAAAATATATATTTAAATAAAATCTTTACAGTAGTTCTACTACTGCTCGTTCGCTTCACTGAGGTTCAAAGCGTGTTTCATATTGCTTGAGTACTTTGGTCGATTGAAGGATTGGACACAGATCAATGATTGTCTCATCGATAAGCCTCACTTCATTGAGGAACGACGCACTGTCAAACGGTCTTCCTCTCAGATAAGACCGCAGTTCAGTCAAGATCTTCTCATATGTTGTAAAGGCAAATTTACTCATATCAATCTTTCTGTCAAACTTCTTCACATCGGTGAACGTCTTGAGAAGGAGACCAGTACCTGATATTGTAGCAAGTGGGATTGGATTCATGGTTATCCCACTTGCTATCCCTCCGATAACGATGAGCATGGTACTTCCCAGTTTACAGAGAAGACTCTTTCGTTTGAAGTTCTTGAAGATCTTTCTCGAACACCACCACTTCTTGTGATAGTGTTTGTAAAGAGCTTTGAGTTCATCGATCTTCTCATCTCCGATAGAGTAGTCGATGTGGTTAAAGTTGAAAATAGATACTTCAGTCATTTTATTATGAACACATCATAATAAAAAAAAAGTAATAAAAAATAATTAACTCTCAAAGGGGGCAGCATGCCCCTCGCAGCATCAGACAAGCTTTTGAATCTCGAAACAGGCATACGCCTTTCCAGAGAAATATGAGTCTAATAGTTGCATTCGAATCCTTGTGTTATCAGCTGCTATTTCAAAGATGCGATGTGCAATAACCTGGGTAAATGAGCCACCTTTCAAGAAAGATCGATCCAGTTCTGTCCAAGTGGTACCCCCGTCTTCACTTTTTTCTATTGTTAAGGTGCGACCATTCAGAATGAGATCGCTGTATACAATCTTATATATTCCTTTCTTCACGATTTTTAACACTCTTCCATTGTTGTGAATTGAGAAATAGTTTGTGTTATAACCCCCTCCAGAGGCAGGTGGATAACATACAATATCACTTAACGTTGACCCAAATCTTACATTCTTGTTGTTTTGATGAGCCATACTCTTCACAAAGGAAAACAACCTCTGTCTTGTCATCAACATACTTTTTCGTTACCGCTGAAGAAGCAACAGACGGTTCAAATTCGAGAGTAAGTTTAGAATTTATGTGCGCACCGCCACTAACAAAGCTGATCCAACTCGTCCAAACACTCTTCGGGATGCTGTTGTGATAACCCTTTGATCCATAGACTATCGCCCAGATGGGTAGGGTTTGATCGTATGACTGCCCAGATTTGTTTTTGATCACTACGTCAAACATCAAATAATTAGGTGTCGCGTTACTCCACTTAGTCATGTGAATCAAGGCGATGATGTGATTTTCAAATCGATTGCTACGCTGAGTTGAAATTGTTTCAACAGAAGATGTTGCTGTCAATGTCACAGAGTTCGGATCGACTTTACTCGATTGCCAACAGAGTTCACAGACGACAGTGTATTCTGCCCTATCCGCTGAATACATATTTACACCAAAACGTGATGAATAATAACCCTTGGAAGTGTCGAGACTTAAATCAAACGGTTTTGTTCTGGGATTCGTGGGGTACAGAACAACTTGGTCAGTGATCGTTTTGCCGGTGATGTCGTCTTCGTCAGAGAACTGACCGTTGCTGCTCATGATGTAAGAGAGGTCGTTACTAAGAGTGGAAGCTGACAAGTTGTGAGCCAATCGATCTTCGACAAACTTTCTGTTGACCAGTTCATCGTCAGCTGCGGCTGTATGACTAGAAGTGACTTTGTTTGAACCCATTGCAAGGTTACCTGTCATTGTACCACCTGCCTTGCTCAGCTTTGTGTCTACATACTTTTTGCTCACAGCTTCATCGTTATCTGAGAAGGTATCTGGAAGGTTTACGATTTTACGTTTACGCACGTCTAAAGTTTGCTTGTCGTTAAGGTTGCGAAAGCTTGGTATTCTCTTCTTTGTATTATCAACGTATACTTGAGTAGCATTGCTGAGGCAAGTAATATCAAGGAAACCTTGGAGATGTCTTTTCATTGCACCCGCTTCATATCGAGAGATGAGAGTGTTAGAGTTTTCGTAAGTAGCTTGTTGACTTGTAGTCATATTCAGGTAATTTTCTCTCTTTGTGTTAATCACATCTTTACCATTCATATCGAGGTTAGCCGTCATCTTCTGTGTACCATCCAATAGCATAACAGATGCTGTATCAGCTTTACCACTTAGTCCGTTCAAAACAGTTGATGAATCGGCCTTTTTCGCCAATTCGGTGTTGAGTTTATTCTCATTTACAGCAGCAGTACCGTTGAGCGGCTGATCGCTTAGACCCGTAACCTGGCGGTCTGCTCCATGTGTGCTTGTGAAAGTTATCGCCTTCTTCAGATCTGAAAGATCGGCGCTACCACCCGAACCAGCAGGCCCACGAGGACCCTGCGGTCCAGCAGGACCAGTATCACCTTTATCACCTTTATCACCTTTTACACCGACTAGTCCTGTATCTCCCTTTGGACCAACAGATCCTCTCAGTCCTTGCAGCCCTCTTGGCCCTCTTGGCCCTTGCAATCCTGTATCACCCTTTAATCCTTGCGGACCTTGTGACCCTACATCACCCTTTGGTCCTTGTGACCCTGTATCACCCTTTTGACCCGCAGGTCCTGTGTCTCCCTTTTGACCAGCAGGTCCTGTATCTCCCTTTCCCTGTCACGCAACTTTATCCGACGATGCAAATTCACGCCGTCGATTTAAAAAAAGGGTCGGGAAAAAAAATAAACCTAGTGATGTGAATTCACACCTTCGTATGTGAAACTTGGGTTCTTTCTTCGACGGTTTCAATAAGAACCATCGATTTATCCCCAAAGATAAGTGTTACTTTTGCTTTTACATTGTTGACACTTATCTCCAAAGATAAATGTCACTTTCGATTTTGCATTGTTGTCACTTATCTCCAAAGATAAGTATCGGCTTTCGATTTTGCATTGTTGACAAGTTAAAAAAAAAATATTCACAATAAACAAAAAAATGGTTAACATTCCAAAATTGACAACAGAATGTTCAAACGAAAATCGAAAGAGAAGAATGCCCGGTGTTGACTTTCTTGATGAAGAATACAGAATGTTGATAGCGGGTCCCAGTGGAAGTGGAAAGACAAACACACTCCTATATATGTTGAGAGAGCCGCTGGTAGTTTACCATCAGATTTACCTTTACACAAAAAATCCTCATCAAGAGATGTATCAAGATTTGCAAAAAATTATGCATCGACACTCGCAGAAACTTGGATATGATATTTTACACATAATGAATCCTAATGAGATTCTTGACACGTCTGAATATCCAGAAGGAAACAGAAAGGTTGTGATTTTTGACGATCTCCTCGCTGCTCCCAAAAACGTGCAGGAAAAGATCTTGACTCACTTTATTGACGGTAGACATCATTTGATTTCACCGATTTATCTGAGTCAATCTTATTACAGGACACCTTCCGACATCAGATTAAACTGCTCTAATTTGATTGTGTACGAACCTGTACAAAAGCGTCATCGCAGAATTATCGCAGATGATAACAGTTTTGATGTAGATTTGTTCTCAAGACTGAAACCATTCGACTTTCTTTTCATCGACAATGTGAAAAAAACATGCTGCAAAAATTTTGAGGAAAAAATATAGAAAATGTGAAAACAGTTGAAGACAATGTGTGATGAGTAAAAAATTTTTTATAATGTTTACACATTATAAAATGAAGAGTTATTGTGTTAAACAGAGAAAAAAGACCGAGTCCGTGCCTGGAAGTGAGAGGCATGAGATTGCAAAAAACGGTCGACCGATGATCAAATCAACATGTGCAGAGTGTGGTATTACAAAAGTGACTTTTGCTCAAAAAAGTAAACAAGGAAAAAAAAACAAGGGCGGATCATTGTTTGATGTAGGAAACAGCTATTCATTGGGAGAGATGGCTTTGAAAGGGTTGGCAAACATGGCTCAGCAAGGTGTTGCGAGAGCTGTCAAATCGGATTTTGCAAAAAACAAGTTCAAAAAGACGGCTGATAAATATCTCAATCAGGTTATTGACAGTTTTACCAATGATTTGAGTAAAAAGATAAGTGGGGGAAATGTTTATGACGTCAATCAAGTGTTACCAATGTCAATGTATGCTCCCGACGGTGTTAATGATCCGACACATCCTCTTTATGAAGGGGGGTCTTTCGATATTCACAAAGCCATTGGAAAACTGCCGAAACCGAAATCCGGTTGGACTCTTCCAGGTCACAAATACATGGGACCGTACAACAATCTTGAGCAACAGGTTCGATACGATCCAAAGACAGGAGAGATTCTCGAGATTTTTGATAAACCAACAGGACCGACTGACGCTGTCGCTATGCAACACGATGTTGATTACAGCGTCTGTGCGAATAAGAAGAATTCAAAAAAGTGTAAAAATGTTGCCGACCGCAAGATGGTTAAAGCTCTCGATGAGATTCCATTTTCTGAGAGACAGTGGGGTCATTGGGTTGCGAGAAACATTATCAACACAAAGCAAAAGCTCGGTCTGGGTGTGGGAAAAAAAAGATCAAAGCGTAAATCGAGGGGCTAGCCCTTTAAGATTGGAGAGGAAGGGGAGCTCGAGGGGCAGCATGCCTCTCGCAGGGTGGCAAGAAGAATTGGCAGACGAGTTGCACAAACCGGTGAGGCGAAACTTTAGAAAACGACGCGTTATTGTCAACGGAATCGATGAGATTTGGTGTTCCGATTTGGTGGAGATGCAAAAGTTTGCAAAGTGGAATAAAGGTTATCGTTACCTGTTGATGGTTTTGGATGTCTTTAGCAAATACGGCTGGATCGTTCCGTTGAAGAATAAAAAGGGTGAGAGTGTGGCGGAGGGTTTCGAGAAGATATTTACCGAGGGGCGGGTGCCGAAGAGACTCTGGATTGATAAAGGATCGGAGTATTACAACAGCCATGTTAAAGATCTGATGAAAGCCAAAGGTGTTGAGATGTATTCGACAGAGAATGAGGAAAAATCGTCTGTCTGTGAGAGGTGGAATCGAACGATCAAAACAGATATGTGGAAGCAGTTTACCATTCAAAACAATACACAATAGTTTGATATTCTGCCAAAGATTGTTGAAAAGTATAACAATCGAAAACATAGATCGATCGGTATGACACCGACAGAGGCTTCAAAGAAAAAGAATGAGAATGCTGTCTTTCTGAAACTCGAGGGGCTAGCCCCTCGAGCTCCCCCTAATGAGAAACCAAAGTTTGCGGTCGGTGATCACGTTCGAATCTCCAAATTCAAGCGAAAAGTGTTCGATAAAGGATTTACTCCGAATTGGACAGAGGAGATTTTCATCGTTGACGAGGTTCAATATTCCGACCCGATCACTTACAAGTTGAAGGATCTGCTCGGAGAAGAGATCAAAGGTTCATTCTACGAACAAGAGATGTTGAAAGCAAAGCAAGAGGTTTTCCGCATTGAAAAGGTTATTCGAAGGAGTAAAGGGAAAGCTCTTGTGAAGTGGAGTGGTTATCCAGAAAAATTTAACTCATGGATCGATGCGAGAGAGCTTCAGGGGGTATGAAATGATTTAAAGAGAAAAAAAAATTATATAAATGAATGATCTTAACAATTTAACAAAAATTGGGCTTACCAAACAAGCAAAGAATATGGGTCTAAGGAGATTTCACAATCTCAATAAAGCACAACTAATAGAGTTGATCAAAAACCCTCCAAAGATAGATTCAGTTCCAATACCTAAGATAGACGATCTTGATTCACTTCCAAGACCTGCACTGTTGGAAAGAGCGAAAGAGATCGGCTTGGTAGGTCGTCATAGACTAAAGAAAAAAAAAATTGGTTGATCACATCAAAAACCCTCCCAATAAAAAAGAAAGAGCTGCGAAGAGAAAAGTAATACTAAAGCTTGTTAGAGAGTCTGAGGAAGGGTTAGACTCGTCTCTCACTGCCTCTCAAGGAGAAGAACTTGTTTTTCCCTCAATGTATGCTGCTGCAAAACACTTTGACATAAACCCTGGAAAATTTGGTATGAAAATTCTTGGAAAAAAAGAAGAGATGAAGAAAACAATAGATATTGGTTGTGTGAAATACATAATTAGATTTGAATAGAAATCAATCTATGAAGTAATCTACAATCCTGACGGATTATAAATTATTGATAACTCATATTAATTTTTTTTCATTCATGTCCAATTGCGTGTGTGTTTACTTTGTCCGGAAGAATGATTCGCTTGTCATCATCGGCGGACAAGGCGACTTTGTTGATCTCTTCCATATACATCTCATGCTTTCGACTCCGTAACGTGTTCATTTTTCGAAGCTGAGGTCCACCGCCAAACAGACATCTCTTATAGTCATCGAAGCTGATGGTTCGCTCTACCACTCCTGTCTTTACCCCCTTACACTTCTTCTCTTCTTTTCCATCTTCAAACATTTTGTAGCTGTAAAGCTTCGCTCTCAGACCAACAAACTCTTCAATGATCTTTCCTCCAGCTTCATCCTTGAACTTTCCAATAACTTTCTTGTTTACCCCACTCGGTATTCCAGAAAAATGATCTTTCGAAATGTTGCTTGTGTCAAACAGACAGTTCACATCATCTTTTATATCTTTGTAAAAGTCATCAGTCTGAATCTCATAACAAAGAGAATCTGTGTCGGTGAAGAGAAGCTTTGCTCTATCATCTCCATACTTGGATTTGATGTAGTTGTAGTGAAAGTCGTACATCAATGTCTTACTGATATCGAGGATACTCATTCCGAGATAGAGAGGTTTGTTGAAGGTAACTTGCGTCTTTCTCATATGAATCGCACAGAGATTCTCGGAGAATATGGTACATTGTTTGAAGTTCACTTTATTTACCAACTTTGCTGCCTTCTCTTCTGAGTTGACAAGTCTCACATCAACTCGGTTCCGAATGTTTTCCATCGTCTTGCCATATACAGAATTGTTCATGAGCTTGAAAAAGTCTTTCTCGAAATCGTTGTCGGCCTTGGTTCTCAACTCTGTGTTCAAATCGATGTACTTTTTCATCCAAGGGCTCTCTTCAAACCTGATGACGCGGTGAATCTTTCCAATCTCCATTCCAAGAGATTTGTAAAGCTTCAGAGTCTCGTGATGAATGATGTACTTCTTCTTTTCGTTCAAGGTACAGACCAGCTTTTTTACTTTACCAATCAACAGATTTTCAGGAGCGAGGGGATAGTCGTTGAAGTGATCGTGTTGTTCATCTTTGACAGGAAGCAGATCAACCTCAAGAATGCAGGGAAAATTCTCCCATTTTCCAAAGTCTTTTTCATTAACCCATTTGAAACCACCTGTCGGCAGACTCTTACTCATTGCCCAACCGTAGAGGTTGTTTGCATCGAGATACGTGATAAACTTTGAAGGTTGGGCAGGGTCAAACCTCGCCCCCATGTATTTGTTGTTAGCTTGAGAATGTCTTGTTGAAATCATACTAATCCCTCCACGAATACCTTTCTCAAACATATGCAACATGTTGACATCACTCAACAACTCAAGCTCTATCTCAGTCATCTTGAGACATGCATCCCAAGCCAACCCAGGCGCTGTGTAGTACCAACAGGGGTCGAGATCGTAGTTCTCCTTGCAAACCTTTCGAAAGTTTTCAAAAACATCACACAACAATAGAACATCACCTTTATTGTAAAGATTGTGATAATCTCGCATCGTCTTCATTCCGAAGGTTTTCCACACTTTCAGCGCATGACAAGAGTCTTCTTCAGAGATACCCCTACCACTTAACACAGAGATGAAAGCTTCATTCGGTGGAAGTGCAGTCTCATCAAGCTTGTGGATAGAATCCAACCATTCATAAGGATAGACACCCTTTCTCTTCAACAGTTCAAGCTTCTCCCCATCAAAGTATCTTCCTGTATTCACTAAAGAGTCATCCTTTTTGACGAGGTTGTTGACAAGCTTGTCAAGAGAAGAGGCCATGAATTTGAAGCTGTCAATAAACCTCAACTCTCTCTTAACCTCAACGTCTTTTTCAACTGTTTTTTCACCATTGAATTCAGAGTTATTTTCTTTTATGAGATTCAACAACTCTTCTTTTTTGAGTTTTGACAATTTGGAAAGACCGAGTGATTCTGCCACTTCTTTCAGTTCTTTGCGATCCATCAGCTTCATTTTTTCTTTTGTAAAACTGGCGACTGTCACTTCTTTTGTAAAGCTAATGTACTTTTCTTCGTTGTTGGGAATGCAATTAATATCACCCTCTGAAACACCTAGATTTCTGACAAAGAGATGTGCGTCATAGTTTGCCAAGTTGTGAAAGATGACAGGAGTGAATTTTGACCGTCGGAATCTCAGGTTGCAGCTGTTATGTGCAGCTCCTCGAAATTTACCGGTGTAATGACAATGCTCACGAACTTTTTCATCCCCCTCCTTGAAATCTCCTTCGCATAACCAACAACACGTTGCATTTTCAAAGATTTCAACATCACTGTCTTCGAAGATCATCTCTTTTGGTGGATGGTTTTTGTATATTGTCTTAACCTCCTCTTCAAGCATGTCAACAAATATCTGTGCAACATCTTCATTCTCAGACAGTGCTGTGTATTCAACCAGTCTCGAATATCTATCGTCAAATGAGCATTTAACATAGTAGCAAAAACTCACCGGGATATGTTGCTGCTTCTTCTCTGTGTAACACTCTTTAGGATTCGGTTGAATGGAATGCAAAGGTTTGATGATCGATTCAAAATCGGCATAGATGACGAACGGCATGTCCATCTTCTTGTGGTGGTTTTTGAAAGAGAGAAAAGTTCCAGAAGGTGGCATCTTCTCTCTCACAGCCTCATGTTCTCTACAAAGTTCGCTGTGTGTGTCAAGAAGTTTCTGAGTTCCGAAATGATTGAGACATCTCTTACAGATAAACTTTTTATGTCCATATTTCGACAATTCACGCGATACGAGTCGACTCATAGATTTGATAAGACAGTAATGATGCTTTTCACCAGCAGAGATCAAAAGAAGATCAATATGGATCTTGCTACTCTCGACATTGCTCACTCTCAAGGGTTGGAGTCCTCTTTCATACATGAAGACGTTGACGGTAATACCTGGATTCAATATTTCAAAGCGGGTAATGTTCTTCACCCCCATCGGAAACTCAATTCCGTCCCATTTCAATTTCTCTGCCTGCTTTCTCAAAATCTTTGTGATACACTCTTGGTCTTTTTTCACAGGATTCAATGCTCTCGTGACACACCATTTGAAACATTCATCATCCTCATTCTTCATGTTTATGATAGCCTTCTTATTTGCGAGATATGGTGACAGCTTAATGTATGAAGAACCTCTCAAAGGAGTGTATTTCACCGTGTGCAAATCCAACCCCGCAATCGAATGGATAACCCAACCGCTTCCCTCTCTTTGAAATTTAGCCAAGCTCTCCATCATTTTGTCAACACCCTTCTGATAAAGCTCTTCTCGATCGGTCTCTTGAAAGACAATCTCCATGAATGATTTAAAATACGCAAGCTTTAGCACAGTCTCGCCCGTCGCAATGTTTGTCTTTGACATATTACACCTCAGAACGAGCACCATCTTGATATTTTTCTGCGTTAATAGAAAGTCGATAACGATCGGTTTTACAGCTCGAAGAAAGTCCAATGCTCCATAACCTCCCACCCCATCAATCGTGTACATTTTTGCGAATTGTCTCAATGAAGACTTGCTCTCAACAAGTGTGAAACGGTGCTGATCTCTTTGTTCGTAAAGTTTAGCGATGTACGCTTTGAAATCTTTCAACTTGTCATCAACCACAACTCTCGGCGCATCCATCTCTTTCAACCATTGCCCCCAATCTTCTACCCCCCTTTTTTCCCCATTCAACAACCTTCTCAATCTTTTTCACTAGCAAAGCTGGTTTTGGCGGTTTCAAGATTTTCTGCCCCTTTGGAATCTCATGTTTAGGAATCGGATCATCGAGCAGAGACCCTCCTGCTCTCTCCGCAACTTCCTCCTCAATAAAATTAACAATTCCTCTTGGTCTCGACCGCTCGATAAACACAATGAGTTCTGCTTTTCTCAAACGTGAATAACCTCTCAACCCGAGGTGTTTTGCGAGTGCTTTCAACTGAAGCACTGTTTGTGAATTCATTTTTATCATAGTAAAGATTTTATTTAAATATATATATATTTTTTTATTTCTTTAAATCATTTTTTTTTTATGATAATTTTTATTTAACAAAAATTCAAAATAAATTTAAATAAAATTCAAAAAATATTTAAATAAAATTTTTTTTTTATGGGAATTAAACGGAAATTATCAGAAATTTATCAGGAATCCGCCAAAATCGGTGTATCCATAACTACTGAATTGTTTGCCGATGATGTTCTTAGCAAGGTTTGTATCCTCAGCGGTTCCTCTGATGATCTCGGGAGTGATTCATCAATCTTCACTGGCCCTTTAAAATCTTGCTTCATTGTTGTGGAAGCCAGAATCCTGAAGGATGAGCTGCAATTCAAATCACAAACAAAATCATACAAATCCATGTTGGAATCGGCGAAACGAAATGTAGGTTAGAATATCTTCTAAAAGCATGCATCCTGATTGGTTTCAAGGGAACGTCATAATACAGCTCCCATTTAAACTAGCTTTAAGCTGAGCTATGCCAGCCTGCCCAAACATCGCAAATACATACAATACATAACATTGTCATCAGCTTTTCTTTGGCACAACCACTATACCCTGCTGCACGGGGCATGGAGGAAGCGGTGGTGCCCAAAAACTAAAATACATAACACACATAATTAAAAACACATCATAAGTGTTAAACATTAGATGGCGACTGACTGAAAATTGGGATTTGAAGTTCTACAAACATTGCTATATGCTCCACAGACTACTGCAAGACCAACCAGTCATTCTAACCATGAAAACTGAGTTTACAAAGATCGAGGGTTTGCCTGTTTATCAGGATATTTTTCTATGTGCTGTTGTGACGAATTGTTCAATTTGGATTTCAGACTGAAAAATTGTCGTAATTATCAGTGACCGTGACAGCAACATGTCACTAAATGAAGAAAACTTTATTACATCAAGAATCAAAAAACTTCTCGACGACAAGGGCGTTATCTTTTGGCGGAAGGGGAACAACCCGCAAAAACAAACTCCTGGACACTCGTAGTCGTTTAGACGGAGAAGACCTCAAAAAGATAATGATTGTGCAGCAGTCACTGTATCGGTTGAAAGCAAGGCACATCATTTATGCCCCGATGACTTTACCCTCCTTTTAAAGGCCCGCCTATGTTATGGTGAGATTTCTCTTCAAGATGAAAATGAGAAGTTCGACGACGATAAGCTTCCGCCAGAGATCAAGAGAAGTTTGAGGGAAAATGGCAATCGACTGCCGATGCCGAATTGCTTGTTTTTCGGGAGAATAGAACTGGTGACTATCGCACCATTGTTAATTCCGTTGCAATTTCCCCAGTAGGTAAGGTGAACGAGATGTACTTCACAACTTGAGGGAATTCCTTTCGTCGGTTGTAAGAAATGTAACTGAGAACACTATAGTTCATTACGTTTGATGCACGATCCTCGCAGTAGAGAGCGCTATTTATGCAATAGCAAAAATCAGACCTGAAAAAAATCAGGCCTGTACGGGATTCGAACCACTGACCTCTGCGATACTAGTGCAGCGCTCTACCAATTGAGCTAACAAGCCAACTGGGAGCAGGCCGTTAAGTTGATTCGTAATAAACCCGTGATGATTAATCAGATACGATGAATATATGAGGTTCATATATTTTGAACTGCTGTTATAGATATGTTTGATGCACGATCCTCGCAGTAGAGAGCGCTATTTATGCAGTAGCGAAAATCAGACCTGAAAAAAATCAGGCCTGTACGGGATTCGAACCACTGACCTCTGCGATACTAGTGCAGCGCTCTACCAATTGAGCTAACAAGCCAATTGGGAGCAGGCCGTTAAGTTGATTCGTAATAAACCCGTGATGATAAATCAGATACGATGAATATATGAGGTTCATATATTTTGAACTGCTGTTATGGATATGTTTGATGCACGATCCTCGCAGTAGAGAGCGCTATTTATGCAGTAGCGAAAATCAGACCTGAAAAAAATCAGGCCTGTACGGGATTCGAACCACTGACCTCTGCGATACTAGTGCAGCGCTCTACCAATTGAGCTAACAAGCCAACTGGGAGCAGGCCGTTAAGTTGATTCGTAATAAACCTGTGATGATAAATCAGACACGATGAATATATAAAGTTCATATATTTTGAACTGCAGTTACAGATACTTTTGATGCACGATCCTCGCAATAGAAGTTTATTACGAATCAACTTAACGGCCTGCTCCCAGTTGGCTTGTTAGTTCAATTGGTAGAGCGCTGCACTAATATCGTAGAGGTCAGTGGTTCGAATCTCGTACATGCCTGACTTTTTTCAGGTCTGATTTTCGCTATTGCATAAATAGCGCTCTCTACTGCGAGGATCGTGTATCAAACGTATCTAGAACCGCAGTTCAAAATATATGAACTTCATATATTCATCGTAACTATAGTTCATGTGATTTACAAAGTGTAAAAGAGTAGCATTCATTGGTGCCTTTAAGTCTAAAGGTTGAATGCCATCAATATTACAGCATAATTAGTTCAGTTTTCCTATCATGCATGTAAATGTACTCGAGGTCATGAATGCATGAGGTCACGTTTCACAATTTTTTAAGAAAATATAAAAAAAATGTTTTCATTTTGTCATATTTCCTTTAATTCTACGGGAATTTTCCCCAGTTTAGTTAAAAATTCTTAAGTGGCGAGCGTCTTTGATCACGTCGTTCCACCAACGGAGCCATTTTCCACAACTGAATTTCTCACCTTTTAGAGCACATTGGAAACTATATAATTCTTTTGAAGTTATTTGGTTTCGAAGGTCAAAACAAAGTGTTGATACACACAGGTTACTACAACTTTAAAATGAAAAGAGCCGCCGACTTGACCTTAATGTCTCAAGGGTCATTTTGGCCCCCCTTGGGTAGTTTTGGACTGACTAATCGAGCTAAAACAGGTTGGAGAGGAACCATCTAGACTCCCCTCCAAACTATGAATTGGCCTTAACGAATTCTAGTTCGAATATTTTTTATAAAATTTGGCCCTTTCACGAGCCAAATGGAAATGGCCAATTTAGCCCCAACAAGGTTTTGTGTCCCGAAGCGACTCGGCTAATCATTGCTCGGCGTTCGTCGGATATGATAAATTACACTCTCAAATGTTGCACTTAAGAAGTTATAAGTTATTTCTTGACTTCATTCGCATGCAGTTTCTTCAGTGAACTCCGAAAGGACGTGTAAGAGTATAAAGACAGCTTTATAACACATTTCATTGGAATTATACATGCCAAAACTCGACCGCTTTATTTATCTCCACTAGTATCGTATCTCACAGAAAGAACGGTTTTGATAGCCAAGATAGATCTGCTTTGCATTGCTAAAGATGGGTATGAGCTCATCATCATCATTAGTCTTCTTCGCGCTCTGTTGCGCATAAGGCCTTGATACTTCTCTTCCATCGGTCCCGGCCTCTTGCAATAATCCTCGCTTCTTCCCACGACTTCCAACCTGCCTCACTTCTTTCCTTTTCAATCGATCGCCTCCAAGTTGTTTTGGGCGTGGCCACCTTTCTCTTACCGTCTGGTGACCATGTGAGGGCTATTACGCAGTGGTGGTCTTGCGGCATCCTCAATACATGATACATGTCCAAGAAACTTCCACCTCCTTCTCGTGACTTCTATGCTCATCGGCGCGGATCCGGTTTCTTTTTGTAATTCCTCCTTTGAAATGATGTACGGCCAAAATATACTTTGAATTCTCTTCGGGCACTGGTACTGAAAGGAATCAAGTTTCTCGTAATCTTTAGCATTTGTCTTCCATGTTTCACTTCCATACAAAAGGATCGGTTTCACGAGGGTGTTCCATAGCTTAATCTTGGTCTTCTTACTATATTGCTTGGAGCTCCACACTTTTCTCAACTTCCTGAATGCTGTCTTGGCCTTACAAAGTCTGCTTTCTATGTCCTTATCTGCTCCCCCATCCGCACTTACATATGCTCCAATTTAAGTGAAGTAGTTTGTTTCCTGGATGTCTTGACCGTTTTGGAATTTGATCGAGTTGTTGTTCTTGCAATTAATTTTCAGTATGCGTGTTTTCGATTTGCTAATGTTGAATCCCACTCTCTGAGCTGCCTCTGTTAGCTTATCTGTCTTCTTTTGCATCTGTCCGTGATTGGTTGAGATCAGAGCAGTATCATCCGCGTAGTCTAGGTCTTCTACCTGACCGGTGAATTTCCATCTGATGCCTGTCTTTGCTAGCTTGGTTGTCTCTCGCATTATCCAGTCGATGGCGAGGAGGAATAAGAAGCCTGACATTACAAAACCTTGCTTGACGCCAGTTTTTACTTGTAACCATTCGGATGCTTGACCTCCACCAAAGACTGCAGATTTGGAATCTTGGTAAAGGAGTTGGATTATTCCGATGAGTTTACTCGGTATTCCATATAGCTTCATAATATCCCAAAGGCTGTTCCTATGTAACGAATGAAATACTTTCTCGAAGTCGATGAAGTTCATGATCAGGGAAGCCTGCCATTCATGTGTCTGTTCGATAATGTCGCGTAGTATGAATGTCTGTTCGGTGGTACTTCATCCTTGGCGAAATCCAGCTTATTCTTGACGTATCTGCGGTCTTTCCTTACACTTAGATAGCACGGAAAGCCGTAAAACTCTTGAACAAAAGCTCATCTTTCAAACCCACAGGGATCAACGAACGCTTTTCATTCCACTAATTTATTCGTGTTTTTCTCGTTGCCATGTTCCCACTAATAAAGTAACTCCATTCTCTGCCTTTAAAAGCACACACAACCCACAATTCCCCTATTCGCTCCGACGAAGGGCTAACGCTCGAAACGTCAGCCTTGTAATCGTTACGGTGGCCAATTTACCATTTCAACTTTGTTGATATATCCAAACTATTTCGTTTTCAATTTACCATATGATTTCAACTTTGTTGATATATCCAAATTATTTCGTTACCCCCACCGACGCAGCCCCAAACAGTTTCTTTCGAAACTATCAGCCTTTGTTCTTGACGTAGTTTCGCATCTATTCCTTGCTTCATGCGCTCCTTGAGAATTTTGCCTAGGACTTTGCTCGCAATAATGCGTAAGGCTATACCTCGCCAGTTGGTACAGTCCCTTAGGTTTCCTTTCTTGGGTAGCTTGATGATTAAGCCTTTTAACCATTCTAAGGGGGCTCGTTCTTCTTCCCGTATTAATTGAATTATTCTGTGTAGCTTTTGGGTGGATATTTCTAGGTCTGCTTTGAGAAGCTCTGCTACTATGTTGTCGACGCCGCCTGCTTTTCCGTTCTTTAGTGATCTAATTCCTTGTCTAACTTCGTCTTTGCTGATGGGCTCTGTAATGATTTCTTCTATTTCTGGGATATGTGCGTTAATCATCGATGGGTTTGTTGGGGCTTCGCGGTTCAGGATCTCTTCCAAGTATTCTTTCCAGCGGGTTAATCTGGCTGAGTCTTCGGTAATGGTTTTCCCCTCTTTGTCGTTAATGGTGGTGGAGTTGTATGGCTTGTCATTGCAGATAGATTTAGTTATCTCGTATAAAGTTTTCATGTTACCCATGTCCGCTGCTTTTTGTGCATCACCCATTCGGTCGTTTAGCTATTTCCGTTTGTCTTCTTTGAGGTTCTTCTTAACTTGTTTGTCTTTAATCTTATATTTTGCCCGGAGTTGATTTTGGATCCTCTTTGACTTTGCGTTTTCCATTTGGATCTTCAGGTGTTTTCTCTCTTCGATCGTTGACCAAGAGGCTTGACTGATCCATGGTTTGCTGTTTTTCTTTTTCTTACCTACTAGTATTTTTTCTGCCGTGTTGTTATAAGCTTTGTTGAAGTGGGACCACTTAGTATCGATATCATGTTCATGTTCCTCTTCCTATTCCTCTTCATTGTCATCAATTGACTCGAGGACTGAAAACTGGTTGCGAAGTTCTATTGAAAATGCTTTCCTAATTGACTTGTTCTGTAGTTTACAATTGTCATACTTAGTCCTTGTGCTGGTAGGCCTGGTGATTTTCTTTAGCTTGCGCTTTACCTTGGTTCTAATCAGTTGGTGATCTGATCCGACGTCTGCGCCTCTCAAGACCCTTGTGTCTTGAACTGATCTTCTAAGCTGCTGGTTTACTAGTACATGACCGATCTGGCTCTGTGTTCTTCCATCAGGGGACGTCCAGATGTTCAATTTTGTGGATTTCTTTGTGGGTAAATAGTGCTCCTGTGATAATAAGGCTGTTCATCTCGCAGAAGTTGGTGAGCCTTTCACCAATGTTGTTTATCGCTCCTGTTCCTTCTTTTCCCATAATTATTTCCCTATTTCTGTTACATGATCCGACTTTTGCGTTCATGTCTCCGGTTACCAGCAGGAGATAGTGTTTAGCTACTTTCTCAACAATACTTTGTAGTTGTTCGTAAAACTGCTCCTTGTCTTCGTCTTCTGCGTCAATATACGTGCATATATCGTCAATATACGTGCATATATCGTCAATATATACGTGCATATACGTGCATATATCGTCAATATACGTGCATATATCGTCAATATTGGTGCATATACGTGGATAATGGTAAGTTTGATGAATTTTAAATAAAATCGTGCCATAATTATGTGATCGTTTACAGGCTTCCACTCCAGCAAGGTTGATTCTGCTTGTTTCGACATCATAATTGCCGCACCACCTCGGTGTATACCATCTTCTCTCCCTGAGTAGATAACAGTCTCTCCTGTAGTTAACATTAGCTTACCCGAATCCGTCCATCTGCACTCGCTGATGCCCAGGATGTCTACGTTGTATTCTCTGATCACGTGCACAATCTGTGCAACTTTTTCAACTGCATACATCGTTTGTACATTCCAGTTTCCGACGGTAACAAATTCCTTGGGTTTCAGAAGTAACTCTGTCGATCGGGGGGCTTCTTCTGTAGAGCTTTCACCCTCCAATGTCATCCGGCGCTGGTATTCCGTAAACAACAGATCACTGACGTGGGGTACCTGGTCAGTCTCTTCATTCTTCCCTTTCTGCCCTTGCATTCTTTTAAAAGTATTTCCGGTTTCAGTGATAATAATTTTTTTACGGGGAAGAGATATTAGCCCTTTGCCCAACCTCCAACCTGGAGGGCCAGGTGTTGCAACTAGTCAGGCCTCTCACTTGGAACTTGCCCAACATGGTTGAACCTACCAGTGACCAAAGTCACCGCTGGTATAGCCTCCAAGATCATTAAGACACGCAGACCTCCCCACCACTAGCAGACGCAACACTTAGGGAGGGGGACACTACTTTTCATTTCCAAAAGAGCGCTTGAAGTAAAAGACAATTATGGCAATGTACACGCAGAAACGCTAGGCTACTGAGCTGGTTTTAAATCTCAGCGGTTTCACGACTTATGTCATGTGATCTTATTTGGGCGTTGGGAGTGAGATGACGGTCACAGCTACAAAGCTGAATAACGTACACGCATGCGCTAGATTTTGCCGCGGAAGCACGGATTTGAGTTGTTCGCATGAATGATTTCCTTCGATGTGTCGTTTTCCTTGCCGCTTTTTTTTTTTATAGAACAACCTCGAAAAACTTGGTACACCCCCTAAAAATTTTCAAAAGTTAATTTTCTCGTTAAAACCTCTGGAAATAGGAAAATGCCTTGGACGAAATCAGAGTTCCTCAGTTTTAAAAGTCAGCCCATATTTTTTTCCGCTAATTTCGCTAAATTATAGACCTAGGATACCTGAGCCCGCGTTGTTGATCGCAACCCACTGACTGACCTTGAATTTCAATTCTTAGCGATAGGCGGCTACAAACTTGCGTGAATATTACCAATTCCTGTCATGTGTCAGGAACACTTAGTAGTCTCTTTCGGGTTCCGCTGACTTATTACCACGGTCATAATTTGCGCTCAGGCTCACAATCGTGTCAAGCCTCTTCTGGCAAATGCCAAAGATTTAATGATTTTGTAACTGTCAAATTTCAAAATGTATGTCGTAACCGCCCCCTGTAATTCAGTTGTTACTGCAATAGGGTTGAATAAACGATTGATTGATTGATTGATTGATTGACGTAGCATTTCATTATTTAGCTCTGTCGGTTACAGCTCGATGAAGATGGACTCATTGAGACTCTTCTGACATTTTGTATGTCTATCTCTTAGTTTTTCTCCACTTAGATTGGAATTTTGGCTCTTTTGTCTTTTATTATGCAGTATCTGACACTTTGAGTGTTTCTACTACGTCAATCGATTTTGGAAACACGAGCTATCGTGATGATATCGATGTTATTATTACATCGAGACCGAACTGGCAAAGAGCCCATCGTCCAAGATTCTTTTCTGTACAGATAAGGCACCAATATTGTGCAGTGTTGATGTGAGTTCATACAGAACTCACGAGTAACAGAAACTAATTAGCCAGGATTATTTAAACATACTGTTTCCTATGCATGGAGGCTACATGGGTTAACGTTCTTTTTCTGCCATTATGTGTTTACCTGTCATAGATTTAAAATGATTTGGAGAAAAACTTTTGGTAACCTGATTAAATGGTCTTTCTTTTGTCTTCAGTGAGGTGTGTGCCATAATATGTCCATATGCTTCCCAATGGGATCGACTTTTTATTATCAAGATAATCTTGTTTCTTTTCAAAGGCTTAAGTTGTTCATTTACTTAACTATAGCCTTTCTCCCTCTATACTACACAAGGTTATGAATATCTCTTGGGTACATGCATTTGAAGAGTTAGATGACTTACATGCTGTTTTCTGCTTTACCTAAAAACAGCTTAAAGCCGGATACTTGATGAAGATGGGATTGGTGACGGGGGCAGGCGAAGGGTGTCGCTGGAAGCCCTCAGTCAAGTACCTGCACGTTAGGCGACCTCAGTGTGATGGCCGTTTTGTTGCAGATCGTGTCCTACTGTTGTGACGGAGCAACCGTTTTTACGGGTAGCCTGCTCCCCCCTCTCCGGGGAAGGGTCCAGAAAAAGTGACTTAAAAAGCTTGTCCTTAAGAATAGCCTGCTGGTTCGCCACTATCAGCTGGCCACCCATCTAAATGCGGCAGAAGATATAGTTCAATTAATTTTACTCTTGGTGCATGGAATGTTCGCACTCTGTTGGACAGCGGCAATAGTATTGAAATAGTATGGGTTAACGCCTCCCGGCCAGGTCAATTGGAAGAGCGCCGGACTGTTGTACGGGAGGTCGTGAGTTCAAATCCGGCCGGACCAACACTCAGGGTCTTTAATTAACTGAGAAGAAAGTGCTGCCTTTGTAATGATAACTGCAAATGGTTAGACTTTCAAGTCTTCTCGGATAGGGACGATAAATGGAGGTCCCGTCTCCGGCAGGGCTGGGGTAGGAGACGTTAATTTCCCACACACGAGATTACTGTGTAATGAATGTCCTCCACCGGAGTGGGATGGGTGGGTAATAAAGGGGTGAGGTGTCAACTGGAACGAAAGTTCTGTTCCTTTCTCCTGCCATTCCTGTGGCGAACAAATTAAACTTAAAAAAAAAATTAAAAAGAAAGAAAGAAGGATCGCTGTCATTGCACGTGTACTGCATAAGCATTGCATCGATGTGGCAGCCTTAAGTGAAACGCGACTTGCTAACGAATCGCAGCTCACTGAATCTGGTGCTGGTTATACTTTCTACTGGATTGGCAAATCAGACTCACAATCCCGTCAATCGGGTGTTGGCTTTGCGATCAAAACATCATTAAATAGTCACCGAGTCGGTCTTCCCCAAGGCATAATGATAGGCTAATGTCTATACGCTTTCGCCTTTCGAAACGTAACTACGCAACCATCATTAGCGCGTATGCTCCAATAATGACTTATCCTGATGAGATAAAGGAGGAATTCTATGAAATCCTGTCAAGGACTATAAGATCTTTTCCTCCTAAAGATGAACTTATCCTGCTAGCTGATTTCAATGCAAGAGTTGGGCGTGATCATGACATTTGGGGAAAAGTCCTTGGTCATCACGGTGTAGGCAAGACAAACTCCAATGGAATGCTTCTCCTGGGTCTCTGTGCTGCGAACGAGCTTGTGATCACAAATACCATTTTTCAGCAGAAGGACTCCCTGAAAGCAACCTGTATGCATCCCAGATCACAACACTGGCATTTACTAGATTATGCTACCATAAGGCAACGGGACTTGGCGGATATACATCTCACGCGGTCAGTGCGATCATCTACCGCATGGTCCGATCATCGCCTTGTGAGAGTTAAATCCTCTCTCCGCCTATTGGCGAAGATTCATCATAAATCAAGATTGAAGACACCTCGTCTAGACGTGCGTAGGTTGAAGGCAGATGAAAAATGTGCGCTCCTTCGGAAGAACATCAAGGCTGAGGTTGAAGGTATGGCAGCTGAACATGAAGAGGCGATGGATGTAGAACGTTTATGGAACGTTGTAAGAGAAGGTATCAGCAAAGCTGCTATAGCTTCATTGGGACTCCAGCGGCGAAAGCATCAAGATTGGTTTGATGAAAACGATGTGCAGATAGGGTCAGTTCTATCAGACCTGTAACAAAAACATCTAGATTGGCTCTCTGACAAGCTGAATCAAGCAAAGAAGGAGAACTATCAAAATGTGCAATCTGCAGCACAGGCAAAGATCAGGAGAATGAAAGACAAATGGTGGAAGGAAAAAGCTAGACTGATGCAGAGTGCGGCAAACAAGAACGATATGCGTACTTTCTATAAGAAGCTAAAAGCTATCCATGGTCCTTGCTTTAAAGGCATGCCGGCTGTTCGTAGCTCGGACGGGCGCATCATTCTCAATGATCCTACGCGTATCAAAGAGAGATGGGCTGAACACTTTGAACAACTGCTAAACCGTCCATTCCACATAGCAAATGCAGTGCTTGACGATCTACCAAGCAGACCAACGCTTGAATGCCTGAGTTTACCGATAACGCTCGATGAAGTCACAAATGCCATCAGTGTGCTTAAAAATGGTAAAGCATCTGGATGCGATTCCATTCCACCCGAAGTCTTTAAGTATGGTGGCCCCTATCTAGCTGAAGGACTACAGTAGCTGTTTTCCGTTATATGGACAAAAGAGGTCGTTCCACAAGATTTCAAGGATGCGAAAATCATTTATTTGTATAAAAGCAAGGACGAACGAGCGGACTGCAACAATCATCGTGGCATCTCGCTGTTGTGTATTGCTGGAAAAATCTTAGCACGTATAATAGTGAGACGGGCAACTGCTTTGGCGGAGGAAGTGAACCCTGAAAGCCAATATGGATATAGGGAGAACGGAAGTACAGTGGACATGCTTTTTGAGGCGCGTAAAGTGCAAGCAAAATGCAGAGAACAGAAGCGTGACCTCTATATAATCTTTGTAGATCTAACAAAGGCCTTTGACTCGGTGTCCCGTACAGGACTTTGGATGCTCCTCCACAGAGTTGGTTTCACAGAAAAGGTGACAAACACCATTCGATCTTTTCATGATGGCTTACAAGCACGTGTTGTGGACGGTGGGCTGGAATCTGCTCCCTTTGACGTAGGTAATGGTGTCAAGCAAGGTTGTGTTTTTGCACCACTGCTGTTCAGCATTGTTGTGGCCGCGGTGATCTATGATGCCTTTCATAATTGCGAGAAAGGCATAAATTTCAATGTGCGGTACGATAGAGGAATATTCAACCTTCGACGATTTAAGGCAAAGACCAAAGTCCACCATATACTGGTCAGAGAGCTACTCTACGCTGATGACTGCGCTCTTGTTGCTCACACCGAAGAAAATGTCAAAGTTCTTATTGACTGCCTTAGTAATGCCACAAAGAGATATGGCCTTTCGATCTCCATAAAGAAAACTGAAGTGCTTTTGCAACCTAAGTCTGGTAGCTGCTACAAAGAGCCTGCAGTCACGATCGGATCTGACAATTTGAGGGCAGTCACTAAGTTCTGTTACTTGGGAGGTGTTCTATCTAACGATTGCTCCCTTGACCTTGAAATCGCAGCACGATTGGCGAAAGCAAGTTCAACATCTGGGCGCCTTGCTTCGAGGCTATGGGACACTCATGACATCTCTCTAGTGACAAAGGTGTCTGTCTATCAAGCAGCTGTTCTAAGTGTCTTACTCTATGGTGTAGAAACCTGGACATTATATCGCCAACATATTAGACAGCTAGATGCCTTTCATATGCGCTGCCTACGGAGAATTAGTGGAATCTCCTGGCAAGACCGTATACCCAACACTGAAGTGCTGTCTCACTGCCATATGCGCGGGATTGAGGCCTAGATAATGGAAGCCCACCTCTCGCCAAGAGACTACCACGAGCCCTTTTATACAGCGAACTCTCTGATGGTGCTCGTAAAGTTGGTGCGCCTAAGAAGCGTTTTAAAGATCAATTGAAGAGCGGGCTTAACAAATGCGACATAACTGACTTCGAAGCTCTTGTAAGCGATAGAGCCTAGTGGAAGACAGCTGTTAAGTGCGGGGTTGCGAGGTTTAAGGATGCTCGAATAGAAGATCTGAGGGAACGTCGTCGTTGCCGCAAAGAGCGTATACTTGAACAGGGTTGCTATCCATGCCACAAGTGTCCAAAAGTCTGCCACTCTTATATTGGACTAGTGAGTCATCTCAGAGCTCACGACCGCAAGGGAGAATAAACAACATTGTTGTATACTTCAAAACCTGGAAATGTCGGTCGCGACAGCCAAACCAAACCCCCGATGAAAATGAGAAATTGAAGGAAAATTATCTCACGGGGCAGCAGTGTATCTTAAAATATGCTGCTGCCAGCAGAGATAAGGTTATCCGTGAGATCGTGCACTGAATGGAAGCTACCCCCTCATTATAAAGGCTGTGAAAGTGAAGGTAGATATTAGGATTTACTAGGACAATGCAATAAATTGAGTAAAGAATTTTACTGCTACATCTTAATTCAGATAGCTGCATTAGATACGATGCATATGCGTTATTAACCAAGTGTGAGGTCAAGATGGCTGGATATTGGCCAAAATTTTTTTCCCACTTTTATGGACTGAGACAAAATCAAGGTCCATAAAAATGCGAAAAAAGAACGACTCTAATATCCAGCTATCTTGACTAAACAAGCTTGGTTAATGAAGGATTTATTACATTGAAAAAAGATTTCGCTTTATGAAGAATTACCTAAGAATGAGTTGTTTACTTTGAAAGGCAGGAAAGAAAGCCAACTGTGTTTGTAGACTATCTTCCGCTGCTTTTTTGCGTTTTCATCGCCGAAACTGTCCAAGAATTATGAACATAGTTCTAATTCTATTTTTTTCATGCATGGGATCAATGCAGGTACCCTTGGGAAATGGATCTTGGAATTCCTAGGAATTCCTAGGAATTTTTTCCCAGGAATTTCTAGGAATTCCTAGAAATTACTGAGAATTACAGGTGTGAATTTTCACCGTAAATTCGGACCGGGAATTCCTAAGAATTCCTAGGAATTCCCCAAAAACCTAGAAATTCCCGAAAAAACCTAGAAATTCCCAAAAAAACCTAGAAATTCCCAAAAATTCCACGTTCATAAGCCAACAGGACTTGGAATTCCTAGGAATTCCTGAAAATTCCTTGGAATTCCTAGGAATTCCTGAGAATTCCTTAACTAATTTTTCACATTTTATCAAACTTGAGAGCCGGCTACGTGCAGATGGGCTAATTACCCCCAAGTTATTAGATGAGTAGATTTGTACGAGTGCATCAATTTGTACGATAGAATTTGGAGCCAGTAATTTCGCTGGTTAAGAGCAATTTAAGAGGAAGCGAGTTTGGAAATGGTGCGAGCTAAAACATGAATCACCATCCCTTGATATTCCTCTGATTTTTTTATTTTGACTGCAAAGGGAAGTGCAGTGAATTCCTTTTCTTAAGTCTTTGGCTAACGCTGCAAACTGAATCGCCGAAGAAGCTATTTCATTTAACGCACGCGAATTGTACTTTAAGCAGGGCACAGTAGGCTCGTCTTTTTGTAGCAAAATCATATATCAAGGAGAATGAAAGCGTGTAATTCAGCAAATTTATATTTTCCTTTATGATCCTAACTTTACGAGTCATGTTTGCGAAATAGCGAAGACTGAAGAAGCCAATTTGAACATTGAAGTTACGAAATACTCAATAGCTGTCTCCAGGAAAAGAGCTTGCTGGGTATTTAAAACCTCCTTTAAAAAAATTAAAAGTACAATAATGAAAACATTTCAGATTTATTATGTCTGATTAATCATTTTCTTATTCAATCAAATGGTATGTGTAAATCTTTAAAAAATGTTTAGTATTTTTGTTTATTATAAACATGACAACAATGCCATCGAATGTACTTTTTACAAAGGATACCACTTACAATACTACTTACATAGAGATTACCACCGTGAAACTTAGTACCACTTAAATGAAAAATTCTAAACTTTGGTTATAATACTAAAAGTTTGATGACATACTCCATTTTGTAATAAAATTAATTTAACTATCCTCTGATTTCATAGCAATGTGATTTTCGAAGAATGGTTCGTCTCGAGCCAAACGAGTGGATATTCACTTAACTTGACCTTATCCTTATTCTTGGCGCTGACGAATAAAAAGAGTTTCCCTATAATAATGGAGTGGTTTGTGTCAAACGGTAACAAGAAGAGCGAACTGTATGATAAAAACCTGCGATACTAAAACTCGATTTGGAAGGTTTATAACACATGAAATTCACCCTGGATAAATGATAAAAGCCTTGTATAGCTGTGTATAGCCCTGTATAACTGTGTATAGCCATGTATAGCTGTGTAGAGCCCTGCATAACTGAATATTGGCCTGTATAGCTGTGTATAGCCTTGTATAGCTGTGTATAGCCCTGTATAGCTGTGTAGAGCCCTGTACAACTGTGTATAGCCCTGCATAGCTTAATATAGGCCTGCATAGCTTTGTATAGCCCTGTATAGCTCTGTATAGCCGTGTATAGCTGCGTATAGCCGTCATGATGAACCGCCATATGTTGGGAACAAGCCAGTACCCACGAGAGGAAGTGATGAAACAGGCAATGGACTAATGTGAGCTGCAAAAATGAAGTTTTATTTGATTGAGCCAACTGCTCAAAATTCATTTCATAACTCTGACGATTACATCTTCATTTAACTTCCACAATTCACATAATTCCAGACCGTTCCAATAAATTATTTTATTTCATCCCAAATTTCAATAGAAAATACTTTGGACAGTTCTACAAAATTAAATACCACTTTAGAATTACCATTTAGCCTCCTGCACAGTCACGTTCAAAAAATTTACTTACCTTCAAATGGTGTGCTATTATAGACAAGCGATGTCATACATGATGATTACTCTGCTTCTGGTGCTCTCACTAAGACTTTTAAGCCTCTCAAGCTCATAAACAGAGTATGACATTCTGTAGAGAGAAAAGATTATTGAAAAGGTGAATCAATAACCAATTTTTTCTTTTATATCTTTTACACAAAATCTAAGACAAATTGAATATATTTCCTATAATATGACATTCAAATTAATAACAAAGTTATACAATGGTGATGCTATTAGTGTAAAGAATCATAGGATGCTCCTGCATTGTATATACGAGTGTGCTAATTGTCAGCTTGACAAATTCATAATAATGATGGCTCTATCATGTAATTCTCTAACAGACAATACATGCATGTAGGATTGAGCACAACATTAGGTAAAATGTATTTACTTAATTATACTCCATACCTTTCACCATGCTTTATGTTAAGGAATCCTTTAGGAAAGTCATGTCTGCATACTCGCCCAAAGACACCTTTCTCGTTAAAGAGTTTGTTTTTGCCTTTTGATCTTAAAGCTGAAAGAACCTCTCCAGCATGGAACTTACTGCAGTTCTGTGAAAAAAAGGGACAAAAACAGAAAATCTTGAATTCAAAGGGCCAAAATGCTCAACCGGCCACTAGCGGCCAAAATGCCCAAGCGGCCACTAGTGGCCAAAATGCTTAAACGGCCTCTAGCTAGTGGTCAAAATGCCCAAAGAGCCAGTAGTGGCAAAAAATGGCCAAATTAAACGGCCACTAGTGGTCAATATGGCCATACGTCGAATAGTGGCCAAAATGCCCAAACGGCCAGTAGTGGCCAAAATGACCAAGCGGCCAGTAGTGGCCAAAATGGCCAAACGGCCAGTAGTGGCCAAAATGGCCAAACGGCCAGTAGTGGCCAAAATGGCCAAACGGCCAGTAGTGGTCAAAATGACCAAACGGCCACTTGTGGCCAAAGTGCCCAAACGGCCAGTAGTGGCCAAAATGGCTAAACGGCCACTAGTGGTCAAAATGGCCAAACGGCCACTTGCGGCCAAAATGGCCAAACGGCCAGTAGTGGCAAAAATGACCAAGCGGCCAGTAGTGGCCAAAATAGCCAAACAGCCACTAGTGACCACAATGGCCATGAAACACTAATGTTTGTCCTTGCAAAGCTAAGAAAAGAAGATCCCTCAGTGAAAGGTCTTGTAATCTCTCAATTCACGTCTCTGCTGAATATCGTCATGACACCATTGACTGAAACAGAAGGGGTTTAACTTTGTTCGATTGGATGGCAAAATGACGCAGAAACGAGCTGAAGTTATAGAATTATTTGATGACCGAGGTGCTGACTCACCTACAGTACTGCTGATATCGCTGAAGGCCGGAGGTGTTGGACAAAACGTTACAAACCATATTTATTAGAGAATGTTTTGAAACGAATGTTATTACTGAGAATTCTGTTTTCTATCCCTTGGACTCCCTCACTTGAGTAGCTAACCAGGTTGAATTGTTATCATTGTTGTACAGGCTTGGAATCCTGCTGCTGAGGATCAGTGTTTCGACAGATGCCGCAGGCTGGGACAGACCAAGGATGTTATAGTGACCGAGGTAATAAAAGATTATGTGTTGTTGGTCAGTTACTCAGTGTGTATGCCAGGCAGTAGGACAGTCTGCCTGTCTGTCTGTCTTTCGGTAAGTCAGTCGGTCGATCGACCGGTCCATGGATTAGTTGAGTTACTCACATGTGGATAAAAAAGCAAAGACGTTGCTCTGATTCAGAAATCCACCACAGGCGAGATTCTATCCTGAGAGATGAATAACTGAAAACTGAGCACGGTCTTTTCTTTTTTCGTTGAGCCAAGCGGCTGCACATGTATTAATACCAGCGGTTCCTTATGGAATTGCTGACACTTTTTTTGCAGGGTAAATCAATCAATCAATCAATCAATCAATCAATTTATTTATTGTGGTCAGAACGCTTAGCTGAAAAGCTAGTTTACAGGTACGCCACGAAATAAAAAGAGAAAAGGAAATTATAAAGCCTTGTGAAGGTATACAAATTTAAATAAATTAAGAATTAAGAACTAGCTAATATTAAAATTTAAGAATTTAATGATGTAGTCACCGAGTTGAATACATAAAATGTAAAATGTAATCATTAAAGACAGGAAATATCCTCACCGCGTTAGAGTCCCGTGAGATCTAATGTTTTAAGTAATTTTTAAAACTAGTAAATATTTGTATCTTTCGAGACTCGTCCGGTAAAGCGTTCCATAGTTTCGATGCAGCATATCTCCATGATCTTAACCCGAAGGTTGTTGATTTTACTTTTGGGAGGTCCAGTATTGTGGTGCCCCTAAGATTATAAATAAAGTTTATTATTATTATTATTATTATTATTATTATTATTATCATTATTATCATGGTAAACCAAGCGAGGACAAGGTGTGAGAACGAGCTAAGTATGTGACGAGAGGGTAGGAGACTGCCTCGTCCATAGTTCGACGCAATCATTTTGGGAATTGTTAAATTAATCCTTGAGGACAGTGGAGGGCGAACGAAGTAATGGGAAGGAGAGAAAGGGCTGTAATGAATCTTTTACACTCTGCGCTCGTCCGTTAGCATTTCAAATTTGACTCCTCTTCCCGCACACTTGTCTCCTGCTCCCCGCTCTAAATTGTTCACCCCATTCAGCTTAGAAAGCTTCTAGAGAAGGTGGATTCAAGGAACCGCTCTCCTTATCATTTGCACGCTTTTCTTCTGTGCCTCCGAGCAACTTCCGCCCAGCTAGAAAGAAACAGAAAAGACTACCACACGGACTTATGATTTGGTCGTTTCCAGAATGTTGTTCATATTGTGACAAATGTAAACCGCTCTCAATGAAAACCATCTGACACACCATCCTTTATTTATGTACATGTCTTCAGGTTCGTTGTTAAAGACTCTGAGGAAGAACGTATGCTCGAATTTCAGAAGAAAAAGAGAGAATTGATGGCAGGAGGATTTAATACCAAATCAACTGCATAAGATGGACGCCAACAGAGAACACAAGACTTTAGAACACTCATGGACTTCTAGACTTGATTAGTTCTTCTAAGATATTAATATCTCTCATCTTTATTACGGTCTTAATTTACTGGTTTACACCCGGGATACAATGAAAAACCGCATAGTTGTAAAGAGATACGGAAAACATTTTCTCCCGTATGACACACGCTTTAGTGATTTTGTTTTGTTGTTCACGGCCGGCTGTATTCAAAATTACAGTGATAATGGGAAGCAAATTCTGGGCTTTGAAAAATGACTGCTTGATTCAGGATGACCGCTACATATAACTATTAGTCCATGGGTTAGAGTTATGGGTTCTTCAGTCTGCAGGCTTTAATTTGACTTGTAACTGCAGTTTACGTGGAGGTCTGGGAAGCAGGAATCTTTCCCGATAAACACGTCATGTAAGCAGTAAGGAACCTAGTGGGCTGTTTCGTTCATGGCTGACTCAGATGACGAGCGAAGAAAGGTAAACTAAGTAAATTTTTGCGGCTTTTACCTTTCTCTAGTTATGTTTTCAAAAATCAAATTTACGTCTTCTTATTTCTATGTTAAAGTAACTACTTTTGGCTGACGTAAGGCTCATATAAATTTAGAAATCTTTCAAATTAATCCCAAACGAACTACTTTGTCGATATCAGATTACGTTGTCCTTGGATACGAACGAATCCTCAATAAATTTTATCCGAATAATTTTATCTTGGACATTGATCTTGTAATCTTTATTTTTCCTCGTAATGAGATGAAATGTTTACCTTTTTCTGGAAGTTAATGGAGAAAACTGTTCGCCCTTGTCTGTTAGATTTTATCTCAAACTAATCACATTTTAAGTTGAAAATACCTGCGTTAAGCACTATTAATTCTGGTGTTCTGTGATGTTGATGTCGCAAGCCCTGATAAAAACACACATAAGAGAATTATAGGTTACCCAAAAAGAAATGTAGAGACCAAATACACCATTAGTTTAACACATGATTATGCAGTCTTTAAAGAAAGTATTTATGACTTGCAGCTTGTCGTGAATCAACCGTATGATGAAGCTCTTGAAGTAAACGACGACGAAGAAGTAGCCAGCACATTTACTCCAAGTCCTAGGCCTGTAGGGGGGAAACCAGGAGGATACAATCGAGGTGAGCAAATCATTGCATCAGTTGAAGCTTTCTGGTATAAATTGCCCCTCAAAGAGAAGGCAGATCAAGCAATAGAGCATGCAGAACAGAGCATCAAAGTGAATTTGGTAATCCTCAATCTGAGAAAATCTGGGTGACACACAATCTATGGTTGGTGAAAAAAGTGCTTATTTTCAAAAGACACTTCACCAAGGCTTTTTACAGTCACTCATTTAAAGACGCCATCTTTTCCAATAGGGATTATCCATAGTGGTGTGAATTCAAATATTAGCTACACTTCTGAATACAAACTCTGTCCATTGGGACTCCAGTTTTTACTATTCCTTGCTCTGGACAAAAAAGTTCAATAATTCCCTTTATTTTCAAATCTGTGTATTAGAGCTAAAAGTAGGTTTATCTTAAAGACAGTAACTCTGTTTACAGGAATTGGATCCATCTCGATGACTGACCAAAGTGATGATGAGTTTGACCATGATGACTTAGTTGAAAGGAAGGTTGGTAATAAGACATGTGAAGTGATTACCCTCACATATGGATAATTTGAAAGAGGCTGTTTGGTATTGTGTTGATAAAGTTAATTGTAATGATAGATAAATATGATTAATCAATTTTTACGGTGAACATCCATGATTCTGACCTATAATGATGAATAGTTTGTATAGAGACAGGAAAATGTCTGTTTTTTTTGGGTGGGGAGAGAGGTGGCTTTTACAGTCCTGAACATTCTTCTGCTCTATAAAAATTCAAATGAGAAAAAGTAACAATGCAGTCGATGGTTTGACAACTGTCTGTTCGACCTCTCATCGACCATAAATTGATAACATTCTATTGAACAATGCAGTCCTGAAACAATTAACTGATTTTGGTTTTTCACTTGGTCAGTGACGTCTATCTCTTTGTTTGCAATGGAATGTATATGTTGCAGGTAAAAATTAAATTCAGGTAAAAATTTTTTAACCTAGGTTGAATTTCAATTTCTTTTGTCTCCGAGCCCTAATTATTCACAATTAGGGCTTGGAGACAAAGAGAATTGAAATTCAACCTAGGTTAAAATTTTTTTACCTGAATTTAATTTTTACCTGCAACATATATATATTGTGGTTATTCAAAAAGCATGTTTTTTCCAGGAACTTCCAGCAGGAGGATATTCCCGGCCAAAAGAGGCTTTACAGGGGGTTAAGGAACGGCCTGGGAGACCAACTGGCCAGGAAATACCTACTCAACAAAACGATGATGATGATGATGATGAAGGTGATGAACAGAGTGACAGCTCAGAGGAAGATGACGATGATGAAGATGCACATGGAACTGCACCAGAGGGGTATGACAATAAAATGGATAGCTCAGCAGAAAAGCTGTTTTCAAAAAATAAATTTTTTCAATCTGCAAAATGTTACTCTCTGGGTATACTTGTTTTATTCTGATTCTTTTGTAGCCAATTGGTCTTTCTCCTCTAAAACAGAGTGAGTGGGGACACATGACACTAGTCTGTAAGATGATCTGAAAATCAGACTAGTTGTAACCCAATAAAAATCTACCCTTAGTAATAAAAGACATATTGCTACTAGTGATAATTGTTAGTGTTATGACAGTCACTTTTTTTTCAACCTTTCAGAGCTTATGACCCAGCTGATTATGAACATCTTCCTGTGAGTCAAGAAATCAAGGAACTTTTTCAGTACATCACTCGGTATGTTCTGGTGACAGCTGCCATGCCATTTCACCTCTATTTTTTAGATGGTGCATAAATTTAAGTTTTTGAGTTGATAAAGGAGTACTGAATCAATTTTTCTTATTTCTGGAGATATTTTATTGTTTATTATTATTATTATTATTATTTTTATTATATATTATTTTAATTTGTTATTATTACTATCATCATACTGAAATATTAAAAAAATTGTTAGAATTAAAGTAAGATAATTTGTTAATTGTGTTTAAAATTCCATGATTTTATTATAGGTATACTCCACAATCAATTGATTTGGAGCACAAATTGAAGCCGTTCAATCCTGATTTTATTCCTGCTGTTGGAGATATTGATGCATTCTTAAAGGTTAGGAGACCAGGATTGTGATCACTGCTATATATGTATGTCTCTAGTTCAAGGAATTATATAAAAAGAGTTTAGGATAACACTGCTTGGTTGAACTTTAACATTAAATATATGTATCTTTATATGAAGTGTAAATTTTTAATAATATAATGCAATTTATTGTTTAAAACAATTTAATATCAGTAGTGGAATGTTTGTAAACAGGTACATGAATCAGAGTTTTCCAATGGAGTTTACCCCTGTGTGAAAGAAAGAAGCAATACTTAATATAAGTTCTTTTTGCTCAAGAACTTGTTAATGCTCTTAAATTCATATTATTTTGTAGGTTACACGACCAGATGGTAAACCAGAGACTTTGGGATTGGTGGTCCTTGATGAACCAATGGCCAATCAATCTGATCCAACAGGTATAATTCATTATTGAGTAACCTAATAGTGTTAATTAATAAATGACAACTATTAATTAATGATGATTTTTAGCACTGCCAGCTTCTTATCCTCAGCTCTCTTAATTTCAGTTCTGGATCTTCAACTGAGAACCATTTCCAAACAGACAAATCTAAAAGCCATGGTAAGTGTAAGTTCTGTGGCATGATGCCAGATCCATGCTTGACTCAGCAATACTTTGCAATGTTTTATATTAAAATGCACTCTATTGCATTTGGCTATAACAGCTAAGGACTTAACCCTTTTAAATCCCACTAGTGACCAAGACAGAAATTCTCCATATAATATTGATACAATATCAAGTAGACATTAGTGATAAGGATAATAAAAAATTGCCACTAAGGGGATTATTAATTGATCCAATACCAAGCTTTCCGTATCAAAATCACAAGGATTATATGGCAGGAAGTAGAGAATTACTGCTAAGATGGGGAATGTAGACACTGCTATCTACATACCTTAAGTTTTTTTACAGGAGGAGGTGTTGGTCGTAACATTTTGAGTCCTTTTTATTTTTTGCCAAATGCAAGAATACCTTCAGCTTGATGGATGATACAGAATTTTTGTTTGATAGAAAAAGATTTCAAAGGCAGTAATAAGGAAGAACTGAGAATATTAAAATGAATAGCAAATGATAAACAAATTGCTAATTATGTGAGAAACTTAAAATGTGATATGCACATGTTCTTAAATAAGATTGGGGAAGTAGACCTAACATTTCAGCTCTCAAATCTAATC
Source organism: Stylophora pistillata (assembly GCF_964205215.1). NCBI lineage: Eukaryota > Metazoa > Cnidaria > Anthozoa > Scleractinia > Pocilloporidae > Stylophora > Stylophora pistillata. Next base: position 33,731,072 of record NC_142525.1, read on the forward strand.
TAAACCTCAAGTGTTCATTACTATTAATATCAAATTTTTTTAAAATAACGATACAGTATTATTTTTTATCCCTTGTTTGTTTCAGGCTGTACGCAGCATTGAAGATCCAGAAAAAAATCCTAAAGCTGTTGATAACTGGATTGATAGTATCAGGTACCTTAACCCTTTTTCGTCTCTTAGGATCCTTTCCATCTGTGTCTGCTGTGATATAACTTTCCAGACTGTGCATGTGTTACTGCTACTTGTATGTTTATTTTGTTTGTTTGGTTGTATTTTGTGTGGCTCCTTGCAGCATCGCACTCCAAAAAATATATAAATGAGAAGATGATGTTGATTCAAAGTAGGAGATTAATTTTAACAATTTTGAATGCTTCTTTGACAGGGAATTGCATCGTCAAAAACCAGCTCCAACAGTTCATTATCAAAGGTAAGGTGGTAAACTGGTTGTGACTGAGTACAATGTTTTCCATCATCGATGACTGTAATTAACTTTTCACAATTATCTGTAATTATTTGACAGAGGCATTTGGTTTAGAAAGGCAAGCTTAATGCCTTGGTCAGTCTAGGGATAACTTTGTGCACTCATTTATTCTGTTCTTAACTTAGGAACATGCCTGACATTGATTCTCTTATGCAAGAGTGGCCACCAGAATTTGAGGACCTACTGAATCAGGTAGACTTAAAATAAACAACTTTTCTGGTATTCAGTGGTTACACATCCATAAAGTTGTTGTATTTGTGTCATATTCAGTGAGATTCAACACTTTCTTGTTATACATACAATTTTAATTAAACTGTCCTTTCATCAACAGGTTGGGCTTCCAACAGCTGATCTTGATGTGGAGTTGCATCAATATGTTGATCTAATATGCGGTAAGTGGTTCAATCTTTACTCTAACTGAAAATTAGTTTCTAAAAGTTCAATGTAAAGCCGGGAAGACATAGTAGTTACTGTTATGTCTACTCGATCAGGTAAATTCCACAGCATTTAGAATTTTTCTTTCTTAATTTTGTTTTCTGATTATAATAAGGTGTGAATTTTCTTTTTCTTATTTGGTAACAGGAATCCTTGATATACCAGTGCACAATAACAGGATTCATGCCATGCATGTTCTTTTTACATTATTCTCAGAGTTCAAGAACTCTCAGGTGTGTGATCAGAAAGATTGTTGAATGGGTAATATTTTTTTAAACAGCTTTGATATAACAAGAAGTCTGCTCGTGGTGAATCTTGGTTTGTTGGCCAAAAAAATGTGGAAACCAGTGTAATAACCCTTTCACCCCTACACGAGATTTGCTTGTAATTTCTCCACACAATACCACCCCTTAATCACATATAAGGTTAGGAGAATGAAGGAAATGATCACCAACTTAAGAAGCTCTTGATTGTTAAACAAATTCTCCTTGTCAGCACCTTAGGAAATATATAGAGAACAGTATGGAGAATAAGCATTCTGATACTAGGGTGTAAAGGATTACAAGATAAAGTGGGAGCAGGGGATAGAGGATAGTGCCTGCAATCAAATAATATGCGTGAAAATGACTGAAGGTGGCTGGGGTGTTGATAGCTCCTTTTTCCACACCCTTGAAAAAATTATCTTCTCTACTAGCCAGGGGAAGACAAGTTAATCTCTATCTATTTTCACCTCAAATTAAATCTTCTGTTGGTGAAAAATTATTTCAGTTGATGGCAATAAGAGTTATCAGAAATTGTTTTCCCTTCTTGCAACCCTTCAATCAATTTTATGTCTTTTTCATGCACATAACAGCATTTCCATCAACTGGCCAAAGATAACCAAATGGCAAATGAGTTTAAAGTGGACAATGGTGATGGCATTGGGGGAATGACAGCTGCAGCAGAGCACTTGACTCTGAATGGTGGAGATACTCAGACTTTGAGCTTTGATGACTAGAACATAACACTGCATGTACACTTTCTTGTAGATACATGTACAAAGCCAAGTTTGCCATTTTATTACAACAGTAGTTTGAATGAACTTTTTTTGCAAGTGTTTAAAAGAACTGAGTGTACCTGATTTCTACATTTTACTCTCAAGGCTTTTCCCAAAATAGAACTTAATGTAAATCTGTCTGTACTTAGAAACTCTTTATGACTAAATTATTTAATTTAAGTATTTGCATAAACTCAATCTCCTTGTTTCTAAGCATAGACTCAAGACTGATACACGAGCTCTAGACCCTCTGCAGAAATTTGAGACTCGATGAACAAACCCAACTTTTAAGCTCAGTATTTTTTTGGAGGGCCTGAATAAAAACATTGATACGAGGTCTCTCTCTTTTTTTTCTTGGCTTGTGTTTGTGAGAAGTAATGTGAGTAATGAATCTTTGACTATTGCTGCCATTTTCACTATTATGTGAAGATGCAAAAGTTTTGTTTTATTTCTGTTTTCACTCCTGCCAGTAAGGTACATCTACATTATTTAAGATTTTCAATAATTCAGTTTCAACACACAAACATTATAATTTTCATGCGACTGTTTCCTTGTTTATATTTAATGCAATTAAGTTGTGCAATGTAGAAACTTTGGGTGAAAGTGACTGTATAGGCTACAGGTACTGTAAATAAAATGTTCATGTACATAATGTCGTCTCATTGTTACCTTCATGTAACTATATAGAAAGCTTGTGATAATTGATCTGCCAGTTCTTCAACTATCTACAAATGAAGCTTACATTCTACAGACTAAAAACCAATTAAACTAGAAGGGAAAAGATCTTCTGAAGGTGATAATTTAAATTTCTAGTGGATTCAAGCCAAATTCCAGAAGAAGCTGTTTGTTTTTCTCCTGTATTTCTGACGATTCCATCTCCCATCGTGCTCTGGCATCTTCAACTTTAATAGCCATTCTATCAAAAGCATCCTAAGAAGAATGTATAAATTAAATAAATAAGTACACCAAATAGCATTCACTGAAATTGCCATTCTTGCACTGTTTTAAGACACCCACTACTTTCACTGACAGGAAACAAGGGAAGCGAAAATTTGTCTACAGTGTAGCCGCTGTCATGTGGCTTTTTAGTAATGCCTTATTCATACATGAGAGGTTGAACGAAATCAGGCTTATTTACTTCGGATCCACAATTTCATTCATTCCTGTTTGTCTTTGAGGACTTCCTCAACACTGCTGTCTAATTTCTGTCTGAATAGATATTCCTCTACTCTAATACATACATGGAGCACACTTTCATAGGCAGATTCCATGTGATCAATTTTAAACTGGAGTTCAGCAATGATTTCATCTTTTTCTCGCCTGATGTCATCCCTCTCTTTCCTTGTCTTCTTCAGTTCTTCTTCTGTAGAAGCTATAATTTTAAAGTACGCGTCAACTAGGACATGATCTAAGAGATTTATAATTTCTGCCTCATTGATGTCAGATAACATGCAGTTGGAAGTTGAAATAAAAGAGTGCAAAAATTAAAATAGTACCCCAGCTGTGAAAATCAGTTCTGCTAAGTCAGTCAACTTGAATGAATTCTACCCGAAGAAATAAGAAGTCAAATGGATGCAGGAAAATAATGGCATCTCATTTCAAGTTTATCTAGAGAACATTTCTCAAATTCAAATGTTCCATGCCAATTTTTTTCTTCAGGGTAACAGATTGTGGATTTCTTTTAATTCAAGCATATGAGAGTACATGGAATTTAAAATGCCTTATTTTTTTAATATACATCAGGGCTCGACACTGACTTTTCAACTTACTAGCCAAGTGGCTTACTTACGACAATTTCAGTCTGTTTACTAGCCAAACTGGCTAGTGGAAATTGAAAACCACTGGCCAAAACTGAATTTCTACTACTCTGTGGCTAGTGGGCTACCGTTAGTGTCGAGCCCTGATACATGTCAAGGTTTAAGTGGGTACTATCCTCTACCAATGGTTAGCACCAACATAAAATTATTGGACTGGTTGTTGTTCAAAATAGATTCATGCTGAAATCAAAGCTCACCCAACTGTTCCCTCAGCTTATTCACGGTCTGCTCCAGCATGTGAATCCTAAGAGCCATCTCAGACTGCATCGTTTTGTATTGACGAGTAAGGTCTGAAAAATAGTTTTTCATTTACTGGTACATTACAGTTTGTATTGTTATGTGTCAATTGTCATCATGACCAAGTATTCTAGATTTCTTGGACCACACCATGCCTCTCTGAGCTGGCCCCACAATCCTTTAATCCTTAAGATACACTTGTCTAATTTCTCCCTAAATATTGCCCCTGAGTGAAACATTAAGGTAATAAGAAGAAAGGAAATGATCATCTGCAAGAAGTTCTTGTCTCATGATTGATGTACATTTTCTCCTTGTCATTATCATAAGAAACATATAGAGAACAGTAAGGAGAATATACATTTTGATGTTAGGAAATAAAGGCTTCACTTACCACTATGACCTTATAAATATAAAAAAGGCCTGATTAACTGTTGCAAGGTATTTAGGTTTAAGCAACAGACAGCTAGCCCAAGGCTCAAAGGATCAAGTAGAGAGTTAGTGCTGAATAATCCCCAGAGCTCAAGTCTGCTGCATGCTCGGTCGTTAGTTCATCTACTTTCAATCAGCTTTGTTTTTAATTAGCAGATAGCTTTTCTCTGAAGCTTCCACATCTTTGTGCCATTCTTAGCTCAATTTACCTGAAGAAATGTCCAATTTATTTTGTTGCTCAGTTTCAACTTCCTCCTTTGCTTCTCTCATTCTTTCTTTCATACGATCTGCAGTGTTCTTGGACCTTCGTGCAATTTCAGATCTTGCAGCTGAATAATAATAGTAATGATAATAATCATTTTTATTTTTCTCATATAGCACTGTTACCAATAAAGTGGCCAAATAGTACTCTACAAATACAAAAAGGGCCTGCCTACAGAAATATTAAGAGTTAAGTAAGAATGAAAAAAAGTTACCCCAGAGCTTAATAAATTTAACTTACAAGTAACCGGAAAATCAAATCTAACACACACCTTGGTAAAGAAAAATATTTTAAAAAGTATGGAAGGTAATACTGTGTATTCTTTCAGAGATTCACAGAACAGAATGAACTGTCATTTCAACAATTCTTCAACCTTCAAACGCGCTATGAAATGTTATACTGTTGTCTTAATTACTGTTTAGAGTACTTAAATTATTTGAATTTTGAATTTTTGTGGTCATTACAATTCAGAGTTATCTAAGAAGACCCAGCTATCTATATTATCCAGTATTCATAGAAGGATCTATGTCGCACTTAACGTTTTCCCCCTTACCGAGCTCATCCTTGAGACATTCTATTTCTTCCATAGTTCTCTTGTACTTGTCCTCAATCGTCAGTTCGGTCTTCTCTATGGAGTTCGAAAAGAATAATATTGTTTCCAAACCTGCTACTTTAGACCTAGGATTTCCCAGAAAATAGCATTTAACATCATACCATCCTTCTTCTTTTTTTTCTTTCCCTTGCCCTTTTTCTTTTTCGGTGGCATTTTGAAACGCAGTCGGGAAAGATGTCGAAACTAAAAACACTGAACCAGTGTCAAAGGTATGGTTGTTAGGACCCTATGTTTTGTTTTCACACAATGTCAGTTCAGCGGTTTTTTCAAGGAACATGCACAATAAACTGCTTTTTCACACGCAATATCCAAGATGGCGTCTCTTAGAGTTTTAGTCGGCTGTAAACGTGTCATAGATTACGCCGTAAAGGTTGGTAAAATTTATTTGAAACCGTGAGAAATTATCCAAAGTAACTGTCTTGAATTTTCTTTTTACTCTTGTAGATACGGGTAAAGCCTGACAAAACTGGCGTAGTAACTGATGGGGTCAAACACAGTATGAACCCTTTCGATGAGATTGCAGTTGAAGAGGTGATAATTATTTTTATCAATAAATATATATAATTTTTTACTTTTTTATGCCTTTTTATTTTCGGAATTTCGTGTTGTCATTGTCGCGAATTTTCTCTCAATTTCCCGAAGATGCTGGGATAATTTTTCTCTGGCGAAGAATATGCAGCGACCTTTACTCTTTTAGGAACTGGTCATTATTTATCGGGGGGGGGGGGGGGGGGGCTGGTGCAATGTAAAATATGCCATGCTTGATTTTTGCTGACCCCCCCTTTTACTTTATTATGATTTTTGCTGACCCCCCCTTGTCCTCGGGCATGCATGAAACAAAAAGTATCTATTTATCAAGTCACCATGTCCAACTGATAGACATTCTATTTAAAGCTACCTTAAATTTGGATTTGAGTTGCTCTTCGCCCAGACTGTGTAGACAATTGTCATATTGACATTAAAGTTCTCGGTGCTCTCAATAATTTCTTCTTCTTCAGTCGACTCCTCTTCCTCTTCAGAGCTTGAAACACCAATCTCTGCAAGGACACAGTGTTCTTCCTCTGAGTCGTCTTCTGATTCACTACTGAGTGAATCAGAAGACGACTGATTGTTGCTCTTCCCATCCTCCTCTCTCTCGATCAATGTGTTTAGCAAGTTCTTGGATGATACTTTCTGTAATTGCTTCCAGCTTTGCCTTTTTTGTTCCATATTTTCCAAGGTTATGGTGGTTATGTATAAAGCTATTTTAATAGGCTGTATTTGTTGATGGCATCCAGATGCAGCTTTTAACATTTTTTCCTGGCAAAATGTTTGCATATTTTTTAATGCCCCCCCCTTTAAGCCATGCATAAAAAATGGTGGCCCCCCCTATTTGCACCAGCCCCCCTCTCCCGATAAATAATGACCAGTCCCTTAGTTGGCATTTTTAAAATACATCACTGTGAGAATTAATACTTGACGTTTTTAAAATAACTTTTATTGGTGTTAGTTAGAAGTAACAGTCAGCATGAATCAGTTCTTTTTTCCCAAGAAAAATATACAAGGTTAGATGGAAATTTCAAGGTGGATAAATGAAGAGACAAACAGGAAAACAGCAAAATAGTCATGCACTTAATTTATGGTACAAGTTACTGTTGGCTAGTTTAGGTTAGATGATCTTTCCTTTGTTACTTGAGTTGACCCTAAATCCTTTAACTAGATCAGTTTGTTAATACTGCCCTTGAGTTGCTACAGATTTCCTTGTAAGTAAATAACAGAATTTGGTGTTAGATCAATGAAATTACAACCTCTGCCTGATAAGCTTGAGTGTTCTTATTGCCTGTTTGCTGTACAATTTATGGATATCATGGGGAGGAGTTATATGTTTTGGGATTTAAAAGGTTAAAACTTCAGCTCATTGGTGGAAAATTCAGAATTTGGAGAGACACATTTTCTTAAGTGTATCATGTAAAAACTAATGACACTATATCATTTGAAAGTATTTCATAAATGATAATTGTACTCTCTCTTATTTGTTTTGTTTAATGTCAATTTTTAGGCTGTAAGACTTAAAGAAAAAGGCATAGCTTCTGAAATTGTGGCTGTGAGTTGTGGACCAGCTAAAAGTGAGGTAATGATTCAGTTACTGTGCAGAATGGAAATATATAAAATAGACTATCTTTAAGCTAAGTGAGTTATATTTTGTAATTGTTTTCAAGTACAAACTAACGTGTGCAATTTCACTTGAACTTTAAAGGAAACTCTTCGCACAGCCCTTGCCATGGGAGCTGATCGTGGTATCCATGTATTGTTAAATGACAAAGAATATGAAGGCCTACAGCCTCTTGCAGTAGCCAAAATTTTTGCAAAGATCACGGAACAAGAGAATCCAAATCTGATCATCTTGGGAAAACAGGTATTGAGTGCCGAATGTGGAATTTAAGGTACATGTATCTGAAAGGAAAGGACAACACAGTCTTGCTAAGAGCTCACTTGTATGGAGGTATACATGTAGCAAAGTCAGTTCCTAGAGGGAGGGAAATGTTAATTGCTCTATCCTTGAAATTTGATGATGTTAGTAAGGGATAACTACAACTTGAGAACAAATTTAATATGCTTATTATATATTTCTAACTTTTTTCCATAGGCAATTGATGATGATTGTAATCAGACAGGACAGATGTTGTCTGCACTGCTTTCATGGCCTCAGGTAACGAATACTTTAAAACTTGATACAAGATAAATGCTACCATCTTCCATGTCAGAAGTATTGTACTATGGGTTCTAACTGCACTTTTCAAAATGTTCAGATGCCTTAGCCAGTCTTCCACATGCATCCTCTCTTGGAACAGGTTCACCCAGGCAACATTAGGCATATTCTCAATATTTTTCTCTATACATTTTTTATGGTCCCAGAGGAGTAATTGTTCGAGAATCAAGGATCTCTTTGGTTGGGGATCATTTCATTCTCATGACTGTACTGTTTGATACAGTAGAGATGCTTTAGGGAGAAATTATTTGCTAGTCACACCTACATGTAGAGATTAAAAGTTGCATAGTTGTTGAGGGTGTGCTTATGATACTCTGATGGTCATTGCAGGCAACATTTGCATCCAAACTAGAAATGAAAGATGACAAACTGGCAGTGACACGTGAAATTGATGGTGGATTAGAGATGATTGATGTGAAGATGCCATGCGTGGTTACAGCAGATCTGAGGTAGTTATTGGCACACAAAAGTTCCATTATAAAACTAAATGTATTTTATGATAAGTGAAAACTTAATCCTTTTGACTGAAATGCTGAATTATATAAATCCTGAATGAGAAATTGGGGTTTTAAGCCCTTTCAGCAACCAGTTGGACCAAACCAGCAACTGGTTTACTAAGCCACAAGTTGGAGGAAGGCAGTTTTCAGATCATGTTTGTTCTCTAGAAATTTCAGAAAGGTGGAAAAGCTGATCTACTTGGAATGTAAGCACAGATGATGGCTTCTCATTTCTTATATTATTTACCAGGTTTGTCAGCAGTGTTCAGTGTCCAGAATACCATGTTGTTGATATGTATGTAATTGTTATCTCTTTTACCTCTTTAGGCTAAATGAACCTCGCTATGCAACTCTTCCAAATATCATGGTTTGTAATATTAAACTATTTTGTACTATAAAGTTTGTAAAATTGTCCTTTCTTGTTCAAGAGTGGTGCGTAAAGTAAAAAGTGAAAAAATATGAATAGAAACCACCCAAAGAATTACATGTTCATTAACATTGCAATACTTTGAAACATGGTTTGAAAGGCTTTGAATTTCAGTCATTTTCATGATTTAGGGGGTGAGGGGGGGGGGGGGATGCACAGCTAACCAAGTCTCCTTAGGCCATGTGAAACTGGTTCATACACCATTCAGGAAAGTTTATCTGCAAAAAGAAACATAATTTTTCCATTTGTTCATGGCAGATATACATATATATACTGTTTGACTTTGGAGCAATTTAAAATGTCAAAAGTAGTTATGGATTGCTTTGGTCTAAAAGCATACATGTACATCACCCTATTAACCAGTCAGATTTGAAAATGAAACCAATTGCAGTATGATTGTGTAGTTTCCAAACAAGCAACTTTACTTTTTAGAAAAAATGACAACAGAAGTCTTAAATATATCGTCTCTATTAGCATTCGTAATTACTATTTTGCAAGTACACATGACAGTTTGCATGTATGTATGTAACACCTTGACAGCTATGCTACGGATTGCTCATGTTCCCCTACAGTTAAAACACATTTTTTCCCCATATTTTATGTTGAGTATTTTTGCATTACATTTGGCTCCTTTTGACCTTTTCCTTTTCTCTGATTGGTTTTTGTGATTACTTTGAGTTTGGTTAAATAATAAACTTTATCACAAAGCATCCCATGAAGAATACATAGAGAAGGGAGCCATGATAAGTGTCTCATATGTTTCTTACGTATTTTCATCTCACAGAAAGCCAAAAAGAAGAAGATTGACAAGAAATCACCAAGTGACTTGGGTGTAGATGTCTCACCCAGAGTGGAGACATTAAGTGTGGAAGACCCACCTGTCAGGGAGGCTGGAATTAAAGTAGAAACAGTAGATGATCTTGTCGGAAAACTTAAAGATCAAGGATTCTGCTGATCAATGAACTCAACAAATCAACGCTGTAAATTTGGACGATGATCTTGTTCAAGATGATCTTGCTTTTTGTCCAGTCCAGTTGTTAGAACACACATGTTTTAGTGGACATGGCTGGAAAATTTTGAAATGGCAATAGTATTTTGTTATTAAATGGCACCACTTTAAGTCTCTACTGGTCTTTTTGGCGTTAGTTTATGGTACATTGCTTTAGTTTACATTTGCTGTTGAATCTGTTATCAGGTGATGTAATAGAATGTGATGTAACATTCAACAGCAAAGTAAAGTATTGATACCCTCTGCAAATGAGTACAAGTTTTGTTTCAGAAATCTTCATTCTTTTCTGGCATCTAAATGCTCAGATGGTCATAAAGCTGAGATGTTTTGGCTAGAACACTTGCTACCATGAGAAGGGAACAAGTACAATTTGAAAACCTAAAGCAAAAGTTATGATACATGTAGGAGTATGTTCGATGTGTGTACTAGAAACTTATTTAGAGCAGAGCTCCCCCATACTTGTCAACACGAAGCATTAACAACTGTATTGCAGGCATCTTGCAGGCAAAAATCTTGGCATTACATATCTAAAAGGGGAATGAGAAGGTAATACGCATGCATGTAAGCATGTGTTACTAGAAAATCCTATCCAGTTGTGCCAGTTAACAAAGGAGCAGCTTCGTGAAATGGTCATACTCCAGCGCAGTGTCCCATTACAACTTACCACAAGCACAAAGTAAGGCACAACAAGGAAAGCTTCACATGGGCTAGTTGATGTGAAGCCGTTGTGAGCAAACACTCCGGCTGTCAGAACCAAGTTGTCTTATACGAGTTACATACAACCACAAGTCAGTAAGTTTCGGTGTTTCTAAAAGCGTTCAAGTTTTTCCGTAAAGCTCAAAACAGAATGGTAAATCAGCACGATACGTTTATCTGAATAAGTTTGCTTTGGAAGAAGCTTGAGTTTTCCTTTTCCTTATTTGAGTTCCGTTTTTAGAGAAAGTTTCTTCCTCAGAAATTTTTCGCGGGAAATTGGTACGGGCGCCAAAAATTGATTCCCTCGCGCATACCCTACGATTTGCAACCCGCGTTTTCGGCGAAAGATAATACAGATAAAGTTGTGGAAGAAAACAGCATTTCTCAGTAACTTACGATTTCTAATCATCTTGCGAAAACAACATTATTTGTAACAAAAGCTATGTCAACTGTATGAACTGATTTTCGTTCAAGTTTGTGGTGACTGTCTTTGAGCGAAAAGAGGCAGAGAGAAGTCACAGTCGTTGAACGAGACCGGAACGACCTACCTTACTCGGGAGCGAGAATGGACTCGAAAAATAGGCAGGACCATGGGGAAGATGGAAGCGAAAGAGGACTGGAAAAAAACAAAGTAAAAAGACTGAAATGTAACGAAGAGAAGTGTGAGACTGAAGAGAAAGGAGCCCGAGGAATAAACTGAAAAGAGTCAGCAACAATGAGAAATAGCATGTTAAAGTGCACAGAAACGAAAGTATAAGAAGAAGAGGAGGTAAGTCACTGAAGCTACTCAACGTCAAAAATTTGATATACAACTAGGCTCTCGTCAAAGGGGGAATCGCTTAGAGTGTGGTTCAAGATAAACTGCACTCGTGTAACAATCAAGCAAGTACTTTTCTTCCTGTGTACCAATAAACAAATGTTAACGGCTATACTTTATATAAATAATTCATATCATAACTGTACTGTGTTGTAATGCGTTGTGTTGTATTTTAGTGCACTGTGATACTGTGATGTAACTTATTTGCTTTGGTTTCCTACAAATCCTTATTTATATCCTTGCATGTGCCATCCAGGGATTTGTCTCAGTCAAGATATATGCCATATATAAGCACTTTTTCAAATTTATTTTGTTTACTTTTTTGCACATATACCATTTGACAGTTCATAAATGGCATTTGCTTTTCCTTCCTTGTAAAGAGGTATAATCAAGCAAATGTCTGAATTATGAATTTAAGTTAATATATGAAAACTTAAATTTTATTTGACACAAGAACGCCAAAAAAGATTATAATTACAGTTATCATGATTCATTTTCTGTTTTACTCACCCATATGGTACTGATTGGGTTTACATAATTATGTTAATAATAAATCAAAATTAAAGAGAATGATGCTTTCAAATATACATCATAAAGTGATTAAAATCTAACTAAATTCTTGCAGTGGGAAAACCAGTTGATGGTTGTGAAATAAACATTTCTCTAATTTTGTAATTTTAAGCCTGTCCTCTTAGTACTAAAGAACCCTTGACTCCATGCCCTCCTCAACATGAAGGCTGGTTCCTCAATATTCCCGTGGATAAGCTCTTTAACAGCCAGTAAAGAGTTGTAATAAAGTGATGGGAATAAAATAAACCAAGACATTATAATCTGTCCATAATCTTTTGAATAATCTAACTAGTAAGAGATCCACTTTTAGAGTTGCCTTATTCTATAAATTATATTATTACACATTAAGGAGCATCCTCGATTCTGTTTGGGTCATTTTTGCCTACTTAACTTGCAAATTATCATTATCTTGTGAAAGGCATTTATATATATATATATATATATATATATATATATATATATATATATATATATATATATATATGCACATACTTCTAAATGAACATACTTCTAAAAGCAGTTTGCTGCAGTTTGGTCTGTGAAGATCAACTTGTTCAAGCTAACATCCCTCGCTTCCTCAGCTCTTTTTGAATCATTCTGCTCATGCCACTTGGAAAGTGGTCTTGGACATGACTCCAACACTTTGCAAGCAAACTGACACTTGTTATGTCATCTTTGACTAACTGGTTCGATATCCTTACAATGTTCGTTGTGCTCCAACCGTATTCCTGCTGGAGAAAGCGCAGGAACACTTCCACTGAAGCTGAAGGAGAAAAAGAAAAATGGAAATTGCTAAATATCTTCGGATTTGCCTTAAAACGGTCCGGGCTGTGCGAGAGCCGCTTGAGTCTTAACGTTTAAAGAAAATGTAAGGACGTGAATAAATCATGCGCATAGATTTTCCCAATTTTGCCGTTTCCAAGAGAACTGTCAAAGCTTGTGTTTGTGCTATGAATAATTAGGAACCGTTTTGTGAACTTGGAAAATTTACGTGTCCACCAAATCAGTGTCACAACCGTGATTAAACCTCGGTCCTGCCTACTTTAAATCCAACCTCTCCTTGTGGGTCAAAAAATAATTTGGAGAAAATTTCGGTGTTCTTTTCAATATGTAGGCACTTTCAAAAATATTCAAGAATTGGTTGAAAGAGTATGCATTGAATCGACACTTTGCCACCCACAATTTTCACTTTTCGACGCTAGGCACCGAGAGACATAATATATGCCTTAAAAGCGGAGGGTTTTCGCCGAAGTCCTACCTTTGATGGCAGAAAGGAGGCGTCGGTGAAAACTCAATTGTCGCTTACCGTCGGGAGAGTCAGGTGCCACTTGTCCACTGACTGAAATGCTTTGCAGTGCCTTCATCATCTCATCTTCCCTTTTGTTTCTCTCTCGATGCTTCATTTGCTTCACAGCTCTTTCCGCGGTGATCAGAGCATAGTGTAAGATGTCGAATGTCATTCGCTCAATTTCCGGGTTTCGTGCACTGTTGTCTTTGGTGTAGTTCCACATGAAGAATGTATTACTTGGCGAGCTTCTGGTAGCTCTATATGCATCCTCCCGAGCCTCATCCTTCTCTTTCTGACCTTTTAGTTCGTCGGTGTGAGTAATTACAGTGATGGGTGCAATACCTATTGATCACAAAAACGACGAGTTTGAGAGTTCACACAGTGCACTCACAGTTCGTCGCTGTGTGAGTAATTAAAGTGATGGCCGTAATATCTATTAAAGACACAAAAACACTGAGTTGAGGGGTCGGCTTATGTATTTTCTTCAACACTATTAAATACTTCAAAGGAAAGGCTATATTTTCTTCTTTGCACCTAATAAATTTCGTGCTCTGATGCTCTATCACTGAGCTAAAGACAATCTACGTTGAGATAGGCTTTTACTACTAGGTTCATATGTGAAATGCGTCCAGAGTATTGCAAGGATCAGAAATGTCGAAGGCTCTTTGTGAATAAATAGTTCAGGAAAGATGGTAAATTGCGAACTCGGTGATGACATAAAGACAGGTGATGTTCGACTTGTCATCAGCAATTAAAGACTGAAGTTGTTACAAATCAAATCAAATCAATACCATTTTGACGCAGGTTATCTTGAAATGGCTTCCAGTAGTCCCTCAAAGCCCCTTTGTTCAGTCTCGGGTCGTTGGCTTTCACAACAATAATAGCACCATGTAGTCTCTGTCCAAATGCTGGGCATCGATGCAGCACTTGTTGGTTGAGATGGCCTTTTTCAGGGCGGAAGATGATATCACCAGGCTGAATTTTCCCACTCAGAACATTTTGAAATTCGACAATATCATCAGAGTCGTATTTGAAGAAACCCCGGGTGTCCACCAAGTGAAAGAACAATTCTGGCAGGTAGTCCTGGAGTATAATGGTCCCCTCCTCTCCTTTGGTCTGGTCCGGCACGGTCCCTTTGGCTGTTTCCCTCACTGTTCGTTCAACTGTGTTGATGAAACAACTCTTCCCCGAACCCGCGGATCCAAACACACCGATCCTAAGCTGTGTTACGTCATCAATTTCCAATCCCAGGAAACTATCCAGTTTAATCTTGTCACCAAATTTGTAATCTTTCAACTCATACCGACGTCGGCAAAGTTCGGCCTCCAATTGCAAACTTTTTTGTTCGTCCTCTTTTCTTCTCTTTTCTTCTTCTTCTTTTTCCTTTTGCAGCTGTCGCCTAAGTTCTTCTCGTCGCCCCTCTTCCTCCTGTTGCTGTTCTTTTTCTAAACGCTCCCTCTCTTCTTTTTCACGGCGCTTCCGTTCATTCTCCAGCCTTGTTGCCTCTCTTTCCAGTGCCTCTCGCCTTTCTTTTTCCGTGTTATCCACATATGTGTAGTGAGTCTCCTGGCTAGAACTATTCTGGTGGAAAAGCGTATTTTAAAACGTAATCATCCTATCTATAATGATCCTACCCAAATAACATGATGTAAATACCATTACAAAACAATACTTGTCCTTGTAGACCGGAGATATTTATATCGGGTTTAGGTTTACATCAATACTCATTGAAAAGTTGCATAATTATAAACGTGTGGGCCCTGCATGACAAAAATCTATCACAGCCGGTTTCCAGTACAGAGTTTCATCTTCGAAAAAAGAATCGACTCTGATCTCTCGATTTGAAGTCCTGAGCTATGTATTCTGTTATAAGCGCAATCTCTATCCCTCAGTTAGCTTAGTAACAATTATGAATCCGTCCAGGCTACATCCTTAAAATCAAACTCAACTATGAAACGTAAGTGGAGGGTCTCAATGAGGTTAGCCAATAGTCGTAAAACGGGCAAAAAATTTAGCCGAAAAGGGTAAAAATTAACAAATTTTAACCGATAGTTGTAAAAAAAGTTAACCATAAAAACAATTAACTATAAAAACAATGGCCAAAACTTAACCATTAGCCGTAAAAGCCATGACCCCATTTAGACCCTCTAAAAAACAAGCTACACTTTCCTATTGGGCTTGCAATAACATAGATATTTAACAATTATTCGCTGAAGGCGAGGCGAATATCGTCGAATAATCCCCGAGACGAAGTCGAGGGGATTATTCGACAATATTCACCGAACCTGAGGCGAATAATTGTTTTAGCATAATTTCAGAGCTGAACAACAGAGAAATTTCTAAAATCATAACATTTTAGTAACATTTATACACATTTTATTTTAACATTTTATATACACCGAGTGGAGCGGTTTATATAGCGTCATATAAGGAAACGCTCGACCAATCAGATTGCTGGAAACTCTTTGCTCAGCACTGAAATTATACTAATATATAATACAACGACACGACAGCTAGCGTCTTGTTAAGGAAAACGACAGCAAAGTTTAGTCCGTTGGCAAGGTGACATCACAAGTAATAAATAATGGCGGAAGGAACATACAAGCCTATGGAGCCTTCATTTCTTGCTTGTAACCCCAACATGTATGAAATTGAGTGTAATAGACGTTTTACAGTTGTAAAGTTAATGGAGTAAGCGTCTTTCCGACTGTCGACTTGGTTAATTGTGTGGTGTGTCGCCGCTTTGAAGCTCAGTACAAATGCACTTGACGCGGTGTTGCAAAGGTGCACGAGGTGCCGATCCTCTCGGAAATTACCGAAAGTTCAGTAGAACGCACCTACTTCTTGCAAGCGACCAAAATGAATCGAATTTGAGCTGTCTTTTGTGTTCAGTTTTCCCAATCAAGCGTTGATAAAAGTTTGTTGACAGAGATGAAATTTGAAAGTATTTACATCAACACGAGCGGAGTATTTACTTTCAGTTTCCGAGAAAACAAGAATTTTAAAGTATTTCTCGCGTGGTCTGTTATAAAAAGAATTATGATAACATTTTCGTAGCCCAAGTTTAAGACTTCCAGTCGAGAGATTCTGCAAGTAATAGAGATCTAGAGGAGTAGCTAACCATATCTGGCGATGTAATATTCGAATGAGGGATTCAATATTTCAGTCGCACACAGGGTCCCTCCGAGAATGTAAACATAAGCCCAAACAAGGAATAAGCTAGTAAAATCTGCGGACATGATGAACCATATCTTAGTGAGTAAATACTTACCCCCATTTTGGAGAAATACCCTGGCTTGGTCTCCTTAAAAGCGAATATCCTCCCGGCAAAAGTTACAGGCTTTTTGTTGATAGCAATTAGCGATGTGCTGTCAGGATTTACGAGAATGGAGCTTCATTTAGCAATCACGTGATTCTGTAATGATATTAGATCCTGTGTTGAAAGGCCGTGTGTTCTGAAGCAAGATAGAAATTTTGCTCTTATACAATTATCCACTAAATTTATTGACCTCACAGAAAGCAAATATCTTCCTTTACAAATTACAATGTTATGTGTCAACGATGTGTTTGTATCCCCATTTCTGCGTTGCGTGATGTTTTCGGCGTTTCATAAAGCTCAAGGATCAGAATATAACGCTTTCTCGGAATTACAGGAAGTTGTTTTTGCGGGGAAAAATTAGTGCAAGAGAAAAAGATTTTTCACAAAAGGAGAATGGAAGAACTTTTAACCCAATTTGTCGAAGAAGAGCACTTTATCAGTTGAAGTATATGAAATCGAGAGAAACTGTCATCAAGACTCAGGAGGAAATTAACGAAAACTATCGCAGTTAGTACTTATCTTGTGGTAATTTTTTTTCAGCACTGGTAGAAACTTTGGCTGTAAATCTGTTGTGAGTGGCCGGTCATTCTAAAGCAGCAAAGGATAGTTTGGGGAAGGGAGGTGCTGGGGAATGAGAGGGTCACTAAACTGAGAAAAAGTTTTGCTCAGAGATTAGAGTGTCGAAAAGCCACCCGTCAGGGAGGCTGGAATTAAAATAGTTCGGTAGATGATGTTGTCAGGAAACTAGAAGATCAAGGATTATAGTGATGCATCAACAAATCAACGCAGTAAACTTGGGCGATGAAGTTGTTCAGGATTATTCTTGCCTTTTGTACGGTCTAGGTGTTAACACTCATTTTTCGGTTGACGAGGCCGGAAAATTTTGAAATGGCGCCCAATAACATTTTGTTGATAAACAACGCCGCTTAAATGTCTGCCGGTCACTTTGGTGTGAATTTATTATACATTGCCTAAGATTACATCTGCTGTTGAATTTGATACTCCATTAATAATTTGAATACGATCTAACATTCAATGAAACAGAAAGGTTTTAAAATATCCACGGCTAAGGAGTACAAGGAGTACAAATCTCGCTTAAGGCTTAGATGTTTCGGCCAAGGCACTTCACTACCATCAGAAGGGAGCGACTAAGTTCTTCACAACTTAAGCAAAAGTCATAATCATGGGAGTCTGTTTAACAAAAAGACTAGTTACGTGTTAATATTCTCCATTCTTGAGAATCCTTGACTCTCTTCGGGTAAGTTTGTGCCTCCTTAAAGTAGGTGTTTCCCTGCACATGCAGATACACATATTAATTATATATATTTTCAGTATATACACACTCAGTGATCTTGGCGTTTCAAGCAATCTGATTGGTTTGCTATCTCGGACTACTCAACAATGTACACCTCCGAGCGAGTGGATAATGTGAAAAGCAAAATAGCGGGCGTAAACTCGCGTTTCGCATAAGTTTCAGAAGCAGAAATTGCCTTTAAATGGCTTCCTTTTAATTTTGTGGAGATCACTTCGTGTGTATATAATAAAACAAATATTATTTTCAATCTCGGTGAATAGTGACTTTCAGGAATATTTACCTCGCCGCTTCGCGGATCGGTAAATATTTAGCCACTATTCGCCTCTATTTCAAAGAATAATTGTTAAGTATACAAACAAATAGTTTTGAGCAGTTTGTTATTATCTTGGGTTGCCTGTGAAGACCAACTTGTTCAAGGTAACATCTCTCGTTCCCTTAGCTCTTTCTCGATCATTGCGCTCGTACCACTGGAAAAGTGGTGTTGGGCGTGACTCCATCACTTTGCCAGCAATCTTTGGCTTGTGATATCATCTTTGACAAAATGGTTAGATATCCTCACAATGTTAGTTGTACACCATCTGTATTCCTTCTGGAGAAAACGTAGGAATACCTCCACTGAAGCTGCAGGTTAAAGGAAGATAGAACTTTCTAAAAATCTTGTTTGGCTTTAAAAAGGTCTGGGCTCGATGAGAACCGCTTGATTTTGAAATTTCCAAAAGAATAGAAGATAGCATATAAAGTAACCCCTGAGAGTTTCCTATTTTTACGTTTCTAAGACAAAAACACCGACTTAGGTTTTCTTTGTACTATAACTAACGAGGAACCGTTCTTTGAACTCTACAATTTTACAAGTCCACCGATTTCAGTGTCGCAACAGTTATTGAATCTGGATCCTGTCAACTTCAACCCAACCTCCCTCCCCTTAGGGGTCAAAAGATGATTTAGACAAAAGTTTTGTAAACATATGGTAGAAAAAGCAGTGAATCTTAATTGATACTCTGCCGCCTGCATGATTTGCGTTCTCCAACGCTAGGCAAAAGGAGAGCACAAAAGAATGTAAATGTTCTCTTACCGTCGGGAGAGTCAGGTGCCACTGTTCCACTGACTGTATGTAACGTGACTGTATGTAACGTGACTGTATGTAACGTGACTGTATGTAACGCCCTCCAGTGCCTTCATCATCTCATCTTCCCTTTTGTTTCTCTCTTGATGCTTCATTTGGTTCACAGTATTTCATTTTCTACGGTAATCAGAGCTCTCTCCAAGATGTCAAATGTCATTCGCTCTATATTTGGGTTCCGCTCCTTGTTGTTTTTGGTGTAGTTCGACATGAAGAATGTTAGACTCGGCGAGCTTCTGGTAGCTTTATATGCATCCTCGAAGGCCTCATTCCTTTCTTCCTCATTTTGAAGTTCGTCGCTGTGAGTAATTACACTGATGGGTACGATACCTATTTAAAGTGAAAAACAAATAACTTAAAGGTCAGTTACATTTGAGTTTTTCCTTCAACATCAAGGAATGTTTCCTTGGGAATTACAATATTTCATTGCGGCTTACACTTAATAGGAGAGCCTTAGCGTGTAGATGATGGATACCCAAAAATAGTATTGTACGAGTAGATAGTTAAGGAGAGATGGTAACTGGTGAGCTTGGTGATTAAATTCAGAAAGAAGTTTTAGTTTTGCAAGTCAAGAAAAAGTATTGCAATACCATTTTTAAAAAGGACATTTTGAATTTTTCCAGTAGTCTCTTAAAGCCCCTTCCTTCAATCTTGGGTCGTTGGCTTTCACAACAATGATGGACCCATGCAGTCTCTGTCCAAATTCTGGGCATCGATGCATATCTTTTTCACTCACTTGGCCTTCGTTAGGGCGAATGATGTTATCATGCACCAGGCTGAAATTTCCCGATCAGAATATTTTGAAACTCGACAACCTCCTCAGAGTTGTAACGGAAGAAACCCCGAGTGTCAACCAAATGAAAAAACAACTCTGGCAGGTAGTCCTGGAGTATACTAGTCCCCTCCTCTCCTTTGGACTGATCCGGAACGGTCCCCTTGTTAGTTTGCCTCATTGTCCGCTCAACTGTGTTCAGTGAAGCAACTCTTCCCTGACTCTGCGGGGCCAAACACACCGTTCCTGAGCTGTGTACATCATCAATTTCCAATCCTAGGAAACTATCCAGTTTAATATTGTCACCAAATTTGTAATTGTCCAACTGCTACCGACGTCGGCAAAGTTCGGCCTCCAATTCCAAACTTTTTTGTTCGTCCTCTTTTCTTCTTCCTCTTTTTCCTTTTGTTGCTGTCGCCTGAATTCTTCTCGTCGCCTCTTTTCCTCCTGTTGCTGTTGTTTTTCTGTACGTTCCCTCTCTTCTTTTTCGCGTTGCTTTCGTTCGTTTGCCAGCCGTGTTTTCTCTCTCTCCTTTGCCTCTTGCTCTTCTTTTCCCGTGTTATCCACATAAGTGTTTTGAGTCTGCTGGTTATAACTATTCTGGAGTAAAAGCCTATTTTAAAACGCAGTTCGGCTACTTATGAAGATCCTACTCAAGCAACATGTTGAAAATACAATTATAAAAAAATACTTGACCGTGTGGATGGGAGAGATCTATATCAGTTTTATGTTTGTATCAATCCTCAAAAGTAATATATAGACATGAAGGCTGCACGGCCTATTCGGCTTCAAGTACAGGTCGGTACAGATTTCGCCCTTGAAAAAAAAGCACTTCGACTTCGCATGAACCATGCGATCCCAAGTTCTAAGCTAAGTACTCTTCTATAAGCTCATTGTCTTGCCCTAAATTAACTTAGTGACAATTAGGAATCACTTTCTTTTTGGGCTTGCAAGAACATATATTGCTACGACGGCGTCACGTTACGAACAGCAAATTTTTGTCCTTTGGCGTGGTGACGGTTAGACGTAAACCATGGCGGAAGGACTATACAAGCCCTTTGAGCCCCCTTTTTTCTTGTTATCCCAACTTGTATGCTAGGGAGTGTAATAGACGTTCTACAATTGCAAAATTAACAGAATGAGCGTCTCTTCGACTCTCAATTTGGTTAATTGTGCGTTGTGTGGCCGGTTTGAGTTCGGTTCAGATGGATATGGCGCGATATCGCAAATGTTGTATGAGATGCCAGGTTTGGCTCTTCAGCTTTTTCCGAAATTGTTGCAATCTAGAACGAACAGATAAGTCTTGCTAGAAACCAAAAAATTGAGTTTGAGTTCTTTTTTGTTTGCAGATTTCCTAATCAAGCCGGTTGGACTGTAGTTCAGGGGGAATTTGGTGAGATGAAATCCGGAAATATTTACATCAAAATTTGAGCGGAGTATTTACTTTCGGTTTAATTTCCGAGAAAACAAGAATTGTAAAAGATTTCTTGCGCGGTCTGTTATGAAAAGAGTAAACATACTGAGATTTTCGTAGCCTAAGTCTAAAACTTCGAACCGCGAGGTTCTCTACGTAATGGAGATCTAGAGGAATAGCTGACCATATCAGACGATGCAACATTACAAGAAACGCCGGGTTCATCATTTCAGTCAAGCATCGGCTCCCATCGAGAGTGTAAACATAAGCCCAAACTGGGAATAAGCTATTGAAATTTTCGTAAATGAATCCTAAGTGAGTAACACTTACCTCCATATTGGAGAATATACTGGCTTGAACTCCTCAAAGAGAAATGATATCTTACCGGAAAAAGTTGAAGGCGCTTCGTTGATGGTGATTAGTGATGTGAAGTGAGGATTTTCAAGAATGAAGCTTTCTCCAGCAATCACATGATGTTGTAATGATATTCGGTTTTTGATCAAAAGCGCTGTAGCAAGATAGGTAATTTACCGTTAGCCACTAAATTTTTGGACTTTCACTAGGAGCAAATTGACTCATTTGGAAATTATCGATACAATGTCTGTTCATCATGATTTTCTGTTTGTATCTCTCATTTCCACGTTTTTTCACGTTGCGTGATGTTCTTGGATTTCCGTGACTCACACCGGTCAGACTTCAACGGTTTGTAGGAATTACACGAGGTTGATTTTGGGTGGGAAAATTAGCTTCTCAAGGAATGGAATGGAGAGATTTCTGACCCAATTTTCTCACTAGTCAAAGGGCATCTTTAGTGCACTTTAACAGTTTGAAGTTTATGGACACGGAATCAAGGCCTGCTTTTGTTATGGCTCAGTAAGAAAACTTACTAAGATTATCTCAGTTAGTACTTATCTTTATAAACATTTCCTTCATCTGTACTAGTTATATATCGTTTGTAAGATTCGTTACTGTAAAGTGGTGAGGGATGAGAGGGTGGGGAGCGGGAAAAAGAGTCTCTGAATTGAAAGAAAGTTTAGGAAAAAATTTTGGAACCTTTCCTGGTACTTTTTTTTTCTTATTTGCATCGCCAGTTTTAAGATTTGGGATGGAAAAAGCACCAACAAGATTCAACAATGTTAGAACTGATCATCAGTTGCGGTGTTGAATTGGCGAGGGCTTTTTTCAGGTCATACATATCCCACCCCCTAGCTAGTGATCCCTTCAATCTGTGACACCCCTTCAGAAAAAAAATTCGCAAATCTTGATGCTTAGCTGCTTTCACATTTGAACATAGTCGGGAAATGTGGTACTTGAATGACGAGGCCGCGACAGGTTATGGGAATTGACTGAATGGAATCATTAAGATGAGGCATAATGATTCAATGATCGATGGCAAAAGAACAAAAAGCCTTTAATTAACACCCACAAGTAGACAGGCATCAAATTATTGTAGTTAATTACTGATCATTAGTTCCTTTTACTGATGTAATTCTTGATTAAACTGTCTAAGGAGGTTATTGTATTTGCTTCGTAAATTCTATGTTTTGAAACACCAACAGGTGACAAGTAAACCTATGGACCTAGAATCAAAATCTCTCTTCACGAGTCTAACAGTGTATTGATTAATACATTTTTTATCCTAAACATCAGAAATGAAATGCTGTCCTTCAAAAGCAATTGCATGCTCTACACTAGCCTTTTATTGCTCTAAAACGTTAGAAAAAAATCGGTAAATTTTGCTCAAGAGTGTCAAGTCCGTGTCTAGTCGCCGCCACTCAATGGTTCAAGAGATCATGCCTCGTTTCTTGAGCTCCTTCTCGATCATTCTGCTCATTCCAGCAGGAAAGTACTGACGAACTTCACACCAGCTCATAGCTAACAACTTTACACTTGTTATGTCATCTTTGGCCAACTTGCTCGAAGCCGTCATGATGCTATTTGTCGACCACTGATATTCTTTTTGGAGGAAACGCAAGAACACTTCCACTGAAGCTATCGGGAAAAATAATTGTAATATGGATAAGAGAATTTTGTTCAACTTTATGCACGCTCATTTATTTGGGAGGATTGCAAGGACATGGCAATAAAGTGCGAGTCAGAGGCCAGATACAAGCAACCACCGCGTGACACAAAAGAAAGGCTAATAGAGTGAAGTAGATCTAGAGAGATAGAATGATTATGCAGTTTAGGAATTGGTTAAGTAGAAGACGCACAAAAGGGCGTAGTGGAAGTGTAGAAAGAAACAAGTGAACAAAAAAAGATGCATGATGTAATTAATGGCTATTAAACCTAAGGCACCCAACGAAAATCAAAGAAAAATTAGTTCTCTGCTGCCAGTTGATGCCAAATGGGAGAAGCTATACAGCCAGTGCGGTACAAAATTGTGCAGCGAGTTTCAAGCTTCATTTGTGTCAATTCCAGGCATACTAATTAACTGTTTTTGCCTCAAAATTCTGCTCGAATGTTTTCCCTCAATTTGCACCCGTAGTCCCTACTTTTCAGTACTTCTTAATTTAATTTCTTTCCCAGCACTAGCGATAGTTTGGAGCTTTCAGCACAGTGTTAAATTGACACATTTAATGAAATCGATGACTCATGTTGCAGAGAGGTCTCAGTTCTTCAATGTCGTATACAAATGCATCAATGGCCTAATTAATCACAATATGGACTTGAATAGACAACACGTACTTCATAGGCATAATACACGTAACAAAGGCAATTTTAGATTACCACGTGTCAAAAGAAATTGGGGGAAGCAAAGAACACAATATCATGCCGTTTCTGATTTTAACTCCCTCAGTCAGACGATCAAAGACTCAAAGAACGTCAATGGTTTTAAACCTAATGTTTTTAAGTTTTCAATATAGCTACTTACGTTTAATTTTTATTTATACTTATTTTTAATTTTTTATGCATTTTTTGTATCCTTTTAATCCCTTTGCAATTTTATTACTTTTTTGTTTCTACTATATATATCTAGTTTCGAGGTCCTTTTTGAAAACCATATTTGTTATGAAAAAGTTTCTTCAATAAAGATGATTATTATTTATTTATAACACGCATCATTCTAGTGAATAAAGGCTGATAGTTTCGAAAGAAACTGTTTGGGCTGCGTCGGTGGGAGTAACGAAATAATTTGAATATATCAACAAAGTTGAAATGGTAAATTGGCCACCGTTACGATTACAAAAGCTGACGTTTCGAGCGTTAGCCCTTCGTAGGAGCGAATAGAGGAATTGTGGGTTGTGTATGCTTTTAAAGGCAGAAAATGGAGCTACGTTATTGGTGGGAACATGGCAACGAGAAAAACAAGAATAAATTAAATTTCTATTTCATTCATTCTAGTGAGCTTACCGTCAGAGGAATCAGGTGCCACTTGTCCACTGACTGTAACTCCCTCCAGAGCTTTCATCATCTCGTCTTCTCTTTTGTTTTTCTCTTTTTGCTTCATGATCTTAACAGCCCGTTCAGCGGTCATCAGAGCATAATGCAATATGTCGAATGTCATTCGCTCTATCTTAGGGTTACGTTTTTTGTTGTCTTTGGTGTAGTTCCACATGAAGAAGGTGTGACTAGGAGAGCTTCCTGTAGCTGCTGATGCCTCGTCAAAAGCGTCCTTTTCGTCGTCTTCTGTTTCCAGTGTGTCCCGATGGGTGATAACAGTGATTGGGGCGATTCCTATAAAGAATAAAATAACGATTGTTATAAATTGTCCTCCACTATTTAATAAGTTCGCGTCTTCAAATCCAACACCATTTTTTCTTGTTTGTTATTTTTGGTGGATATTAAACTATAATGTTCTGAAATTCATATAGTACCGTTTCTTCGAAGGACATCTCGAACTGGTTTCAAGTAGTCCTTCAAAGCCCCCTCAGTGAGTCTTGGGTCGTTGGCTTTAACCACAATAATGATTCCATGCATTCGTTGTCCAAATGCCGGGCATTGATGCATCTCTTGTGGTTTGTTTTCACCATCAGTAGAGCGTACAATGTTATCCCCGGGCTGAATTTTGCCAAAAAGGATATTCTGAAACTCGATGTTCTCGTTTGAGTTGTAGTTGAAGAAGCCCCTCGTGTCTACCAAGTGGAAGAACATCTCAGGCAGGTAGTCTTGGAGTGTAATGGTTCCCTCTTGTCCCGTCGTACTATCCGGGGCGGATCCCCTCTCTGTTTCTCTTACCGCTCGTTCGCACGTGTTGACGAAGCAACTCTTCCCAGATCCCGTGGGGCCAAACACGCCGATCCTAAGCTGAGTTACATCATCAATGTTTAGCCCCATAAAATTATCAAGCCTGGTCTTGTCACCAAAATTGTAATTAAACAACTGATCTCGGCGTCGGCAAAGTTCGGCTTCCAGTTCCAAGCGTTTCTGTTCTTCTGCTTGTCTTCTGGCTTCTTCTTCTTCTACTTCTTTCTGCCGTTGTTCCTTGAGTTGCTCTCGTCGTCTCCTCTCTTCTTCCGCCTTTTCTTTCGCTATACGCAACCTTTCTTCGTTCTCGCGTTGCTTTCGTTCATTCTCCAGTCGTCTTGCCTCTATTTCCTCTGCCTCGCGCCTTTTTGTTTCTGTGTTATCCACATAAGTGTAATGAGTCTCTTGGCTAGAACCACTCTAAAGGCAAAAAATTGAAATATATTTCTATGTAAAAATCAAAATCGGTAAGTCTGAGGCTCGGATCGTCATATAGGCACGATATTTGCGCCGGATGGAACTTTTGTCCTCTTCTTTGCTTCGAAGAGGGCTCATTTCCTAAACAACGACCAGTAATCCGAGCCTGGGACTCAAGTTATTTTATTTGTCACGCTTTCGTGACAAATTCAGTTTTCAAAACTGTCTTTCATAAACAGGTCAAGGGATAATGTATATCACGATCATAATCCAGTTCGAAAAATGACACAGTCTCCCGTTATACTAGCATCCCCCACCACCTGTATTAGGCGAGAATTTGGGTATAAAAGGTTTTACCAAGTTTTTGAAATGCGTCCAATCTATCTTGCAGACAACCATATAGTATCCAACATTCTCAAAGGTTGGAGATTTATAATCAACAGTAGTGATCGAAAATTTGGAAGGTGGTAAGTCTCATTTTGAGACTTTCCACTGTGAGCTTGATATTATTCCCGTATATTTATTTTTTGCGCACAGGCCTTATTTACTGATAATAAACAATAATTGGATGAGGTTAAGCATGATGACATGAATCATCAAGACCGAGTTCTAAGTTATTTGCCGAAACCGAAGGCTGAGGCAGATATTACAGACAGGAGGTTTAATAATTCCTACTCAAAATATCATGCGAAAACCGAATT
This sequence comes from Stylophora pistillata, assembly GCF_964205215.1. Lineage (NCBI taxonomy): Eukaryota > Metazoa > Cnidaria > Anthozoa > Scleractinia > Pocilloporidae > Stylophora > Stylophora pistillata. Next base: position 33,757,681 of record NC_142525.1, read on the forward strand.
AAATAATTGTTTATCATTAATTTTTAAACAATCCGCAAAATCGCTTCTCTTCATGTTTGTAAAAATTTGAGAGCACTATCAGGCTGACTTTTAACTCGACACAATAAACGCAAAATCCGCCGCAAGTATTGTATTTATCATATAAACTCCACACGCTATCGTTTGTTGATTGAATGCTCTCGACCAACCTGATTTTTCATTGTAAGTCTAATGTATGATAATACCAGTTATTATCAATTCCATTTTAATTGTTTTTCTCAAGTTTCTGTTCACAGAAAATCTCTTTGACCGAAAAACGCATGACCCTTCCCATCCTACCCAAAACCTTGAGGACCTTCGTTGCGACCCAGTGTATTACGGATATCAAATGACAGATCACGCAACGCAATATTAAAAGAGAACCTTTAACATATGGGCAGATTTCTGAGGATAAAAAAGGTAAAAGGCAGACAAGGCACATCAATTTCCATTAATTAAACCGGAGAAAGATATCTTAAGATAATTTCACTTTTCTTGCTTTCACCTTGCACTCCGTATATACAAAGTTTTCCGAGCTGAGTCAGTGCAATTGCAAACGTTGAACATGATAATCATTAATTTAAGTGCAGGAAACATTTTTAAATCTGGTCTTTTTACCAGCTCAGAAAGCATCATTACCTTTTTTTTTTTAAGAACCAGGTGGATTTAAAATCTTCCAAAGTGGAAGGTGCAGTTCTTCCCCAATTTCCCGGAAGTTACCGGAAGTAAGGAGAAGCCGTGATTTTAATTCACAAACTTAAATTCTTCCTGCAAAACTTATCAATTCTCGTCATTTCTTTTCAAAATTATCTTTCATGCACTCGGCTTTCATTTATATTTTCCTAAACTGAAAGTTTAGGGGTCGAGTTGTAGAAAGAATTTTACTTTCAGTTTCCAAGAAGCGAACAATCTCTCCTGCACATCATTTTAGATTTTAGTTGAGTCGATTACAATTTTTGCCCGCATTTGCCCAAGTTTGACTGAAAGTCATTACCTCAGCGAAGCCTAAACCTTCGGCTTGCACCGTTGGCCGAGAGCTTACCCAGTTCTTAATGTCTTTTTTCTCCAAAAAAATCTTTCTTTTGAAGGGATTAATATTAGTGTCACAGCTCATCCAAATGAATAATATAACATTTAAGACGCACATTACGATCACCAGTGAAAGGAAATAGGGAACCGAAACTTGCAGAAGTTGTTGAAAATAAGCCAAGTTATTGTAAAACTTACCCCCATTTTTGAAGATTTATATAAAGACGAGTTTTATCCTTATTCCAGCCCGAGTGAATGTGTTCGTGTAAGAAACGAGACACCAAGTGAAACACAAGTTGCAAGATGGGAATTTTCCCTTTCAAGTGGCCTCGTGTGATTTCCGAGAATTTTATCACGTGATTTTACAGATGTTCCTTTTGACAAGGAACTTATAAGCCATGTGAGGAATTAATTAATCTCTTGTACGCTGTGGTGAATTGGATTTTTGTCCTCTATCAAAAGCAACTCTATTGCTTTTTAGAGAATCTTCATTTAGATCCCCTTAAGAGTTTCTATCTTGCGTGACTTAGGGATCTACGTGACCTATGCTGATCAAGGAGTGACAGGCTTTCTCGGAAACATTGCGCAGTCGATTTCGTCTGATCTCATCGACAAATATGAAGTGTTAGATTTTGTGAAGTTCTCTTCTACAGTTAAATTTAAAGCGAAAGAGGTTGTGCCAGAGAAAGGATGTCGCAGTCAACAAAGCGAGTTCATCTGTTCAACTGTGATAACACATGCAAACTAGAGCCTGTTGAGAAATTGCTGGAGAAATTTAGCATCCATGTTGAAGAGAAACACTCATTCAGACTTGCTCAAATGTCTGAAATGGTCGCAAAAATTCCAAACTTAGACATGGATATGGCCTTTTTCGTGGTTCATGCACATGAATCTCGACTCTCGATCAACGAAGACAACGCTGGCATTGGTTACGCCAAGATATACAGAGCTTTACGTGAAGCAACGGGTGAGTGGCGGAAGTATTTTCACTTGGTAGATGTGCCTTCTCTTAATGTTTTTCTATCTGATAGATTCAATCATGCCCTAAAATGCCTTTTTTCTCTGGCCGGGTAAACAGATTATTCTTCAGAGAAGGCAGTGACGATTTGATGAGTATGATCGAAATTTGTCATATATTTCCTCCAGCAAAATCCTCACTGACTAGAATTGAAAGCGAAGGAAATTAGCATATATTTAAACTGACATCTTCTGCTAATCAAAGTAGACGAATGTTCCTTTTGGGTAAAGTCCACAACGTGGCAACTACCGCGAATTGCTCGATTTATTATCTTTACTTTAACTTTCGATGATCGCGAGATCTGTACACAACAAATTGATATTTAACTAATTTAAGTTGTTAGGTGTACTTATTTTACTTTCCAAATGAGCTTCGTAGAAAACAAATCACGATAACGCGCGAGACCAACACAAATATCACGCGATATTTGAACTCCAGAAATATCCGCGAAATTCGACCCCACATGACAGTTTGGCGAGTTGGAACATAAATCTCTCAAACGTTTTGATTTTTAGTATCGCTGAGTATATTTACTCGTTTTTTGTATTTTGACTCGCGCTAAGGCCTACGGGCTCGTCAAAATACGGCGTAACTCATAAAAATACTCAGCGATACTACACAACAAAAAGCCCGATAAGATATATTTATTTCAGTCATTTGAGGCGCATTAGATCCGTATTACATGTCTAAGGTAGTATATTAGTATTATATTATTTTATCCCTACTGCTGCATTTCTGAGTGATATACTCAAAGTCTGCTGTCCGATCTTGCCTATTTAAAATAGCCTGCGTAGCGGCCCAAGAGGGAGGGGGAAAGGGGTGGGGAGCCGAGCGGAGAGAGGCTTGGGGAAGGGATAGGAGGGCTAGCGGAGCGAGGCTTGGGGAGAGCCTCTCTCCGCTCGGCTCCCCACCCCCCTCCCCCCTCCCTCTAGGGCCGCTACTCAGGCTAGCCTATTTATTATCCTACTACACTCCGTAGTGTATAAATAACGGCACAGACAAGTACAAAATATAACGCGGTATTTGACACCCCTCTGTCACAGATCTGGTGGAACCCGATCTGGTGAGTTATTTTTCCTTCCCCGGTGGAATTTTGACCTCCATGGCACCTGGTGGCTTTTTTAAAAACTCCCTGGTAAATATTTTTTCTCCCTGGTATAGAATTTTAGTTTCCCTTGTGATACGTCCTCCCCAGCAAGAAAAAGGCACAAGTTTGGAATTCCGTTCTTGTTTCTGTTATATATGCCCTGGTGGAATTTTTGTTGAAAACCAGGTGAACAACTAGAGAACCAGTTAGACAGGTTTTCTCGCATCGCGCAAGCGAAGAATTGGATTGAAGTTAGGAAAAAAAAAATGGTGGAAAATTTGAATCGTATTTCTGACGACAAAGACTCGGAATGGCTGGCAAATATAGATCCAAGTTTATTAGATGAATCAAACGAAGAAAAACAGTTAAACAGCCAGGAAATTTCTGCATTTATTGAAGTAAATAGAAACAGCAACACGACAACGCGCCAATTCCGTTCCGCTTCGCATACTTCCGTCACGCACTTGGATAACAAATAACTTATCAGACGTTTTGTTGTGTAGTATCGCTGAGTGTTTTTACTCGTTATTCGTATTTTGACTCGCCTTACGGGCTCGTCAAAATACGGCACAACTCGTAAAAATACTCAGTGGTCTATCAGACCACTTTCATAAATGGCTGCCGGATTAATATTCTTTTGTTTAAATTTAAATTAGCCCTACTGGCCTCGTTCTCCAGTACAAGATTCAAAAGAAAACATTATCTCAAGCGAGGTCAGTAGGGCTAATTTAAATTTAAACAAAAGAATATTTATACGGCAGCCATTTATGAAAGTGGTCTATACTACACAACAAAACACCTAATAAGATATATTTATTCTTCGAATTTCTGGATAATGGTTCTCTATACTTAGAACTAGAAATTATCACGGCCTATCGGGTGCGTTCGAGTTCACAGCTGACTCTAGAGTCTGGTGTGGTTGTGCGTATCTGCTGATACCAAAACAGGACATTGACAAGTAGTGTTTTATACTTCATTTGTGCGAATTTTCAAAGGTGCAGTGTGTATGGTTCTTTTCATCAATCCCTAAATTAATCTCTATTAAGCTCACAGCGCCGTAGGTCTTTTCCCGGCCCTGCACATGTCATTGCGTTCGGCCCCTTATATTTTTTTCTGAAGCGTACAAGGATTTTTTTTGTCCAGTGTTTTTCAGTAAAGGCACCCTCTGGGTCGTACGGGTCATATAACAATGCATGTTATTTTAAGTGATAATACTCATAAGGCTCTGAGCCTGCGTTACATTTGAATCGGTTTTGTCCACAGGGGGAGATGTCATCGTCGTTATCGGGGGAGATGACAACTACAAGGGAAACGATGAAGAGAATCGAGAGGTTATTTCACGTTGGGCGAAGAGGAAAGTTGCCACACAGTTCGGCGAAGAGTATCTTGATGGTAGAAGGAGCTTCATCTTTTCTTGGAACAAACAACATAGAGCGATTCACGAACATGCTCTGCTGCATCACTTTGATCTAAACAAGAAAGGACAAAAGTTTGAATATAATCCACCTCAGCGAAAGGAACCACCAAAGCCAGCGACGCCATCGCCGAAAGAAAGAACGCTCCCTTCCTCACAAAGAAGTTGTTCCTCGTCAGTCGAACGACAGTCTGCATCAAAAATGCCAACGAAACAAGACAGTTCCCTGTATCAGTATGAAGTGTTTACTGGACCAAGGAAGGATAGAGAAGAGCACACTTCTGCACACCCTCTCGATAGTACAACTATGAGCAGCAGTATCTTGAGGGACAGGGAAAACACAGCAATTAGCAGTGATCCAGGAGCCAGATCCAAGGAAATGATCCCTCCACAAATTGGACAAACCAAAGGTTAGAATGAAGTCTAAAAAACAGATTTAAAGGAGAATAGTAAGACCCCTTCTCCACTTACCTGAAAGGTGATAGATATAGATAATAATTCTTGTTTTGCTCTGTGCTAGTTCATATCAAAAAGGTAATTTTTTTGCTCTTTTACAGTCTTTAGAGTAAATAAATTTGATAAGTAAGTATTAGATGGGCAATTAAACTAATGTTACACCTATAATATGTCTGTTGCTGTTGGCCAAACAGTGAGCCTTTTAATCTCAATTGCTGAGATCAACACGCCTTGTGCTGAAAAGATTTCAGGTAGGCGTGCTTCTGTTCAGTAATAGATCATATATGACGCTAAAATGTGGTAATAACAAAAATCATGCCCACACAGTCAAAGGAAAAGCATGCTACGCAAACCATCTTATTTTCATCACCGACTAATGTGAAGTCTCAAACGTCTGCTTTCTATCTCTTTAATATGTCTTTGAATAGTTAAGAGCTTAATGAAAATAGACAATTGACTAAAATGATGATGCTTTTGTTGTGGTTTGGCGTGTACAGCCAGGTACCGTAACTAAGTTGTTTTCAAAATGTAGGAGTCCATGGTTGAATTCTTAGTGCAATTGCAAACAATTTTCTAACAGGTAGATTACCCATGAGAATCTCAATCTGCGTACTTCTCCTTTAAGAAACATTTTAAGTGTACGACCACCTGTGTTTCACTCGTTAGAACTGGCGATTTTTGGCTGTGACGTGTCACAAGAGTCCGTGAAGGAAGTAGAAAATTTTTTTAAAAGTCTTCCATCCAGCCTCCTTCACTTGTTAGATGATCCTTATGTTGCCAACCTTCCAATCACTAAAATCGAAGATTGGTTGAAGGATTGTCACTTCAGATTCTCGGTGCTAGTGGTGGATGTTTTTACAGTTAGGGATGGTTATGACAATCAAAGATCAAGGGAATTACAACGACTTGTTAGACTTGCAGTGGATAAAGGGGGTAAGTCTTCGAATTAAGATCATTAAGTTACTCCTCAGGGCCAAGACATCTCATCAAAATTGTTCGAACCACCCTTTCTCTTTATATTGTGATATGGTGAATGCTCTCATCGTCATTACTCAAGTTGCTCTTCGATGCATTTAATCACAAATAATGTCTCTCCGTTTGACCAGAAACAATCTTACCGCTCAATGCCTAAGTAGCGAAATCATTGTCTGAGAGAAGGGGTAGGGATGGTCTAGGAAAGAGATGATCATACCTGACTGTACGGTTATGTAGTTTTAAGTTAATTGTGTCGTGTTTCTTATTCCGTTTTTACGTCAGAGCGTGGAATACTCCTCTGTTTTTTCGTCAAGCTAGATCGCCTTAATCAATTTAGTGGACTCTTCTCAAAACATATAAAGGGGACAAGTCTCTGACCAAATTGGTGGTGCCGTTGATGGGGGAATAAAGAGATAATTTGGTTTTATCAACTGAGTGGATTGACGGTGACCAATTTACATTGTCACCTACGTCGATAAGACCAAATCATCTTGCTCTTAAGCCCCCTCCAGAGTATTAAACATGACTCAGTTTTTCGAAGCACGACCTACACCACTGCAAACTGTCAGTATTGACATTTTGCCGTTGTGGCATGTAAATCCGGCCGGGTTGCTGGACGAGTGTTAATCATTTTCAAATAACTCGACTTAAAAAATTTTGGAAAATACATGACTAGCATTGAATGACAATTCAATCGGTGAGAGAGAAAGAACACTGTAGTCTCAAAACTTAAGATTTTAATTAAGTAGAGTTGAGTGTTTTTATTTTGTAAATAAAACGTCATACCATACGGAGCATCATACCATACCAATATTTATGATATCTTTTCGCACTTTTTTCACAGTTGAAAAAGTAATCATCTTGCTTTGTAATGTGCAATCAACAAAGGGTGAAGTTACATACAGTGTGTTCACTGAAGCAACCAGTAAAATGGATAAGGTGTCTGTTTTTGAGTTAAATGACGGAAAGGTGAAGTTGGATCCATATGATTTTGTCAAAGGGGTGATGTTACAGGAGAGAACTTCGTCACTTAAACAAGCGCATGAAAGCGTTTACCCCTGTCACACAGAATTAAGAAGAGACTATCCTCCATACGATCCCTCAGAAAGGAAAAGCATTTATGAGAGAGGTGTTCAGAATACCCCGCAGCCTGTACTGGCCAGGCAATCTAAAGAAAACCCTTTTCCTGTTGTTTTACTGAGAGGTATCGCTCGCTGCGGAAAGATATCTGAACGGCTGGGTGACCTTCAAATATGGGACTCTGAATTTACGATTTCAGATGACTTCCAAAAGTGGCTGCTTGAAAATTACAGGAACGAACCTGAGATTGGAGTAATAGTTATCAAGTCCATCAATGACACACCTAAGTATTACATTCGTCCAAATTTGAAAGAATTTCTTTTGGACAAGGAAATATCCCTCAGACCCGATGAAAACCTCGTACTGAAAACTCGTGTTTGCAACGGGGAGGTATCCTTTAAAGAGGAAGATGTACAGTTTAAGTATGGAAATCTGCCTATCCCTCAAAACATTATCCATGATCTACAAAGGGAGAAGGCTCATGGTGACTTGTACATTACTATTTCAAAAGACTCAAACGAATTTCGTAAGATTGTTAATAATACAAGACTGAAAGAAACTACCAACGCTGTCAAACAAACAACGAACAGGGTAAGAGAAACAGTAGAAAAAAAGGTTAGTTCTCTGATTCAGAGTTTCAAGTCCTGAAAAAGTTGCATGTTTTGATTTTCAGGTAGAACAAAAGTCAAATGTTTGCCTCCGATTAGGTAACATCAGTTCAATGCGGAAGTATTTAAGAAGAACTACGGCTATCGGGACCAAATTTGACTTATTCGTTGGCATGTGTATAAAAGTAGATTAATTTGGATAAACATTATGTCGAGGTAGGTAGCTGCTTGTCAAAAGCGTATATACGTTGTAGAAAGTTTAAGCACAGAAATCTGTAGAAGACTTCGCTGACTGAAAAGATAATGGTGACATGTATGTCATTAAAGACGGGGTAGACAAATTTTTATGTACATGTATGATGAAAAGTGAAAGAAACTGAATTTGTAAGGACGGAGTTTCATTTCTCCTTTCCAAAGGCAATTTCAGGACTGAGATTTTTTTCTGTTTACAAGTCATTGCAGAAATTAAATTGCAGCCTTGGGATGAGCGTCAGAAAAGGCCGATGTTAGCAAGATATAACTGTAGCTATTAGTAACAAATCTGATTTAACAATTTGTTGTGACGTTTGTCATTGTATAGATATGTCACTTTATTTTCCTTAGTTCACAGGTTTTTCATGATTCCACTTGTAATGCCTGAGATTAAGGGAGAGAAGATTTGAGTTTACCAGTTAGAGACTGATCGTTACATCGTTTATACAGATCAAGTTTCCTGAAGGGTTTAATAAATTTAAAATCAGAACTGAGAAATTTTCACGCTCTGTCTTGTGCTATGCATGCATGTTTGTCTCGATACACTAAAGATGATAATAACTGACCAGACCCTACGATCTCAGTAATCACTAACAAAGAATGCAAATAAAGTCAAAGTAAGCTTTGGAGGATATTTACCGATAGGATATTTACCGATAGCAAATCACATTAATCTTCAACGAACAATGTTCTCTAGCGAGAACTTAGTGTTTGGTGAATATCATGACCGAACGTACATTCTCAATGAACCCATGAAGTTACCATGGTATTTCCAAATAATTAGTAGCAAATGATCGCTTTTTTCGATCCAAGACAAGCACGTTCTGAAAAATAGTGTTCACGAACCCTATCTGAGAGAATATTGTTAGTATAGGTAATCGCATGGGGCCGAGTAAAATTAAGGATTAATATCATGCGTGTTTTCGGAAGTTGCTGAAATTGCCCGAGTCGCGCAGCGAGGAGGGCAATTTCTGCAACTTCCGAAAACACAAGTGATATTAATCCTTAATTTTACGAGGAACCATGTGATTACTTGTTTATAATATAAGGGGCAAAATGTTTTCTTACTGATCTCGCGCAAAACGGGACGCCATTGTTACAAAACAAACAGAAATTTCTTTACCTTGGCAGCCGTTGTTAAGCGATTTTCAGCCAATCATTTTCAAGTAATTTTTCCCGGGGCAATTACAAAAATTAAGAAAGAATGCCCTCTGTCTTGACCAATCACAATTCAGTAATTTTGCCCCTTATTTGATAAAGAATGTTATTGACTTACGACGAGATTCAAGCCTCAGAAAAAAAGGTATCGATTTATTTAGAGATGTAACTCGTATTCTGGAAATTTTTTGAATTTCGTGTCTCATGATTTATTGCATTCGATTAAAATCGCCTTCGTCACATTTGTGATAACATTCGTGATGACGGATAGATCTCAATTTTCTGATGACCTGAATTTAGATAAAGAGCAGTAAAGTACTGCATTCCTGATAACACATCGAGGGTTTTGAGAAATATTGGTATCGGGAAACTTCATCTTTTTTCGTTGCCAACTGATCGGAAATCTACAAAAAAAAAATATATGCATTTCTCATCACGCGTAACGACATTGTTGGTTTTCTTGACATTGATCAATATCACTGCATTTGTCTCGCTGCTATCCGCTAAACTGCTTGTTCTAGTCATTGTAAGGGGGGCGGAGCTTAAAGTCATAAACCCCATGGTTTCGCGATATTCCAAACGAGCTTCCTCGCCAGGAATAAGATATTCACATTTAAATACTGTAAACATTGTAAGTATTTTCTGGCGAAATCAATAGACCGATCAATCAAGTCAATTCTTGTTCAGTAGTCAGGCTAATCAAATCGTGGGGTAGAAAAATTCAAACATGGAATCCTGAATTTTTATTTATCTATTTATTACAATTAAATGGCATAGTATAAAATAGTAATGATATGGGGAAGTCATGAGGATAATCTGTAAAAGAGTAATAAAACCCTATAAACGACAGATCACCTAAGTAACACTGTTACAATGTGAATGTTAAAAAACATGCATATCAGTAAAATACATTAAAATGAATATTCCGTTCCCTACCCCACCCCAACTACGATTGTTTGAGATCTTGTTTTACATTAAACTTGCAGGCTTCTGAGCCAGGTGCTTATCTGATCACCCATGGTAAGGAGTTCCACATTTCAGCAAATCTGTTAAAATAACTGTATTTAAATTTGGTAGTCCTGGTAAAGTTGTGAATAGTCATCAATATGCCTGAACCGGTACGGAATAGCCTCAGAGTAAAAGTCTAAAAACGGGGTTAAATCTATGTTAAGGTAGCCATTAGGAGCTTAACCTGCAGTGCCGGCGTATTTTGGGCGCACGAGTGTACATTTTCGTATTAGGCCGCCATCTTAGATTTGGTAACTGTGGAGGATTGGGGCGAAGAAATATTTGCTGAGGGAGTAGGTGTTAAGTGGAAAAATGGGCAACGGGGGGGGGGGGGGGAGGGAGGGGAAGGAAAAAATACGCCTGCCCGCAAAGCCTGTGATTTCGCAAAACCCGTACACCAGATGGACGGGGCCTCTGATTGGTGCGGTAGGTTGAAACTGGATTGATGCCTGTCATCTAAAGTAGTTTTCTTCCGGTTGTTCCGCGATTGGGAGCGGGAGTGATTTGGAGAGAAAATGGCGGATACGCTAAGCTTTGATGCCGCTCTCGCAGAAGCGCTTTTATTTCTCTCTGAGCTGGGTATGTCGCTTGTATTACGCCCGGAACAAAAGGAAGCCATTTCTTCTCTTGTTGATGGAAGGGATTTACTAGCAGTTCTTCCGACGGGCTTTGGTAAAAGCCTCGTCCAGTTGTTGATCCGCGTGAAGCAAATATTATCGTTGAAAGCTGCGCGTGTGATTGTTGTCTGTCCGCTCAAAAGCATCATGCAAGATCAGCTGGCGGAAGCATCTTTAATGGATTTTACGGCGACATCCCTTGCTGGTGCTAGTTTACAAGATGTTGAAAACGGCAAACAGCAACTGATATTTGCGTCCGCAGAAGAAATACTAGCGAAGCCTTTTCGCTCTTCCGTGAAAAAGAGCACTTCACCATTGCACCAAAAACTTGCTGCAATAATTGTGGACGAGATTTTCTTGATTTGCCAGCTTACTGCGGCGATAGCGTCTTGGCTGTTGGCGAAGTAACTCTACCAAGTTTTGATTTTCTCCATGAAGGGCTCGCTTTCTCCGGAATTGCCAGTGTGCTTTTCGTGCTTTTAGATACGGAGTTTACCGTTGGAGTCGTGCCCACTTTGACAAACTCGAACAACTGGCCAAGACTGCGAATTTTTCGACCACACGGGTTGTAAACGCGATCAGAATATGTTGCAGGATCGTGCAACAATACTAATCCGACACGACTACAAACCTCTGCTAAAACAACTCCAAGGCTGTCCTTCCTCTGCGATGGTCTAAAAAGGTTTTCCGAGGACGAGTAGTAGTAGTAGTAGTAGAAAATTTATTACAGTGTCAAAAACCGTCTAGCCAGGGAACAAATCCCCTACTAATTTGGGGACACCAATTAGGGGAGAATATACAAACTAAATACAGTAGTAGATAAAATATCTATAGTTAACTTATTAAGAGATTTATAGTAAAAACACACAGAAGTCAAAATGAACAAAGGCTACAGCCTGCGCAGCCATCATCTAAAAGTTCACTTATATTGAGTTGGCGTATCTTGCTTTTAAACGACGTTAGGGTTGTGACGTCCCTGATACTCTTGGGTAGTCTTGTCCATAGCTTAGGCCCTAAATATCTAATAGAGTGCTTGCCATAGGTGACTGTCTCATACCTAGGTATAGAGAAATCTGATTGCCGCAGATTGTAATTACTATTTGGTTTTTTAAAGATGTTACTTATATATGCAGGGCACAGTTTATGCCTTACTTTATACATAAGTATGCACAGATCCGGTAAGCGACTATTTAGTAGTGTTGGCAGATCTGCCTTCTCTAATAGTTGTTCATAACTAGAATTATTATCCTTGAAAACCGCTCTAAGTCCTCTTTCTTGTAGTCTTTCAAGCTTTCGAGTGTCACTCGCTTTACAAAAATGCCACACTAGGTGACAGTACGTGAGGAATGGTAATATCGCGCTTTTGAATAATATTAACTTAGATTTCATAGGAATTAAATTACGTAGTCTCATTAAAACACCAATTCTCTGGCTGGCTTTTTTACAAATAGAGATTACATGCTCAGAGAAATTTAGCTTAGAATCCAACACCACTCCTAGAAGTATGATATTATCTTTAGTTTCAATCACAACATCATTCACGCAAATATTGCTGTCATTTTGAGTGGAGCCCAAGTTCAAAACTTGGTACTTTTTGAGGTTTCCCGCCAATAAGTTAGAATTGTACCACGTTGTTGCTAAGTTGGCACTGTCCTTTAACTGGGATGTCACAGCTGCCTGGTCTGCTCCTGCGTGGTAAATTTGATGGTCGTCGGCATACATAGACAAGTTCGCTGTTAGGCAGTAGGATAGGTCATTCTGGAAAACATTCCATAACAACGGGCCAAGCGCGGAACCCTGAGGACAGCCACGACTCACGAATCGGCTCGAACTAACATGACAGCCGATCTTTACTTGATATTTCCGTTCATTTAAGTAGCTGTTTAAAAGTTGAATAACGCTTTCCTGAAAACCGTACGCTTCAAGCTTGTTCAGAAGTAGTGGTGGATGTAACGAGTCAAATGCCTTTGACATGTCAGTTGAGAGTATGCTCACAACCTGTTTTCGATCCCTTGCCAGTCTCCAATCTTCTACTAAATTGATCAATGTTGTTTCGCAGCTGTGAGCTTTGCGATAAGCGGATGAGTGTTGGTAAATGCGATTACCGAAGCCAGAGTTGATCTGCGCTCCAACCAACTTCTCAAGAACTTTACTTACACATGGTAAGAGAGTTATGGGCCGGTAGTTTTCCTACGAGTACACTTGTTTACCGGGAATATTTCCAAATTTCACTTTAAAAGAGCTTTACAAATCCTACAGCTGTCGTTAGGACGTCTTTTCGACATAACTTCACTCACATACTTGCTAGCTCGATCGATTCTGTTTCGCACGAAGTTGAAAAATACACGTGTGTCAATGTTTTTGTCGGAAGTAAATTTTTGGCTTCCATCCGGTAAATTCAACAATCGATGTTCATTGGCTGCTTGCACATTTTCGGAAAGGCGGTCAAGCGCTGCTAATTAGGGGGCGTTTTGCGAAATCACAGGCTTTGCGGGCAGGCGTATTTTTTCCTTCCCCTCCCTCTCCCCCGTTGCCCATTTTTCCACTTAACACCTACTCCCTCGGCAAATATTTCCTCGCCCCAATCCTCCCCAGTTACCAAATCTAAGATGGCGGCCTAATACGAAAATGTGCACTTGTGCGCCCAAAATACGCCAGCACTGCAGGCTATTAAGAGCTTTGTACAAGAATGTAATATCGAAGAGATAGCGTCTCTTTTCAAGGGACCGCATGTTGAGGCATTTCATACGATCTTCGTAACTGGTTTTATTTTGTCCTAAGATAAATTTTGTTCCCCTCCGTTGGATGCCCTCCTGTTTGTCAATATTTCTTGTGGCATAAGGCGACCACACTACCGATCCATACTCCGCTTGCGATCTCACTAGTGTGCAATACAAGGTTTTCTAAGTCTCAGTATCCTTCCAACCTCTTCATGTTCCTTTAATCAGACCTAAAATTCTATTTGCCCTACTTGAAACTGAGTCGATATGAGAATTTTAAGAGAAATAACGGTTGGTTAGCAAGCCCGGGTCACGAAATTCGTCAACTTCCTCCAGGACAGATCCTTTTAAGGTGAAGTTGGAAATAAGGGGATGGTTTTTCATGCTAATTCGCATCACCTTGCACTTCTTAACATTGAAATCCATCCTATTCCGTTCACTCCAAGTACAAAGCCTTTTTAAATTAATCCCCTTGAAACAGCAACTGATCGTTTGGGCAGGATATCACTCTATATGCTTAGCAGTCGTCAGCGTACGAAGAATAGAGGGCCCAAACTGGACTCCTACGGCACACTAGATGGAGTATTCAGCCAAATTGAACTCTTGCCATCAATCCCAACCCTTTGTGTACGATTTGATAAGTAGTCGCTACACCATGCCAACAACGACCCTGAGATTCCAATAATTCATTCAGCAGTATCCTGTGATGCACGCGATCGAAGGCTTTTGCAAAGTCCAAAAACACTGCGTCAACCTGAAGACCGTCGTCAACCGCTTCACGCCACATGTGATGCACAAGTACCAGCTGGGTTATACAAGAACGCCCTTTCACGAGGCCATGCTGCCAGTTGTTGAGAAAAGGTGATACATGAGAGTAGATGGCCCGGTGGACAATTCTTTCCTGGCATTTGCCCAAGATCCACAACAGAGAAATCGATCTATAGTTTTCTACATTTTCCTTGGTATTTACCTTTAAGTTTGTGATGACTTTAAAGAGAGGGTTCTTAAAAAAACTCCACAACTACAGGCAACTAGGGGAGCAGGGATGGCGCAGTGGTGAGAGCGCTCACCTCCTATCGCTGTGGCCTGGGTTCGCTCCCGGACGTCACACCCAATCACGTCAAACGTCAAACGTCAAACCCAATCCACGTCACACGTGGATTGGGTTTTTTGTTGGTTCTCGTCCTTTCTCCGAGGGTTTTTCTCCGGATCCTCCAGTCTCCGGTCTCCCTCTTCAAAATCCAACACTGCAAATTCCAATTCGACCTAGAAAAAGTGGACAAGAAGGGCCGCCCAGTGGAATGTTCATTGCCAAATTTCCCATATTGCAATACCACTCAAGTATTGCACTGATACAAATATTAAGAATTTTTGTTGGACGGGGAAATACAGTTGCAGCTTTCTGCCGATGAATAACTCTTGTTCGCAACTGAAAGTTATCTTCATAAGACGTTGATGTACGTGCAATTTAAGTATGGAAATTTGTTTGTCCCTCTTACAGCCATAATATTCACAAAGTATGAAATGAGTCAGCCCGTTTGTTCCTATTTACAGTCAAAAAATAGAAATTACTTCCTTCTGGAAACAGTTCCTGTGTAGTAAAACTTTATTCGTGTTTTTGAGGACGGTTTTACTTGATATTTCATTAATCTTTTCATATTAACGAGGCACCAATTTCTCCATTTTTTACGAGTAATAATTAAAGACAAAAAATTTTTTTCTCAAGAAAGTTTTAAAAAATCTAACCTCACTTGACCACTAGGCAAACAGAGCTGTGAAACATGATATTTATTACAAACGCTAAATTTGTTTCAAGGTCCGTTTTTACCGTCTTTTCGAAGCTACTAATTAATGTGGGAAAGTTAAGAGTTAGTTCATGCTCAGCGTGCGCATATCGAGTTATGGATGCACGCGGGACGTTTGGAGAACACGAAAAATGCATAAGAGTAGCCCCGAGAGCACTTTAGCTTTTTGAGGGCTCTCCAAACTCCCCGAGCATTCATAACTCGATATACGCACAGCTAAAATCATGAAAAAATATTCTTTTACAACAGAGAGAAAACAAGGATTTGCGCGAAGAAACTTTTTTAATGCGATAGAATGCAAAATTTTCACAACACACAAAAAAGTAAACAAACGTCCCTAATTGCTGGTCAAAAACACGCCACATTTTGTACTTTGGTTTGAGTGAGAAGAATTGATCCGGTTTACCGATAACTTCCAATGAAAAGCTCAAAATTAACTGAGAAAATTGAGAAAATCAAAGCTAAACGAACTCAAGTGTCAGTATAAAATGTTTTAAAAGGCAAAGACCCAGGGCCGAAGATATCAAGAGTTTTGATTGTTCAAAATAACATTCACACTGCTGTGCACGGAGCAGTATTGGAGAAGACAGACCGCAGGAAAGTTGTAGTTTTTCCCTAGGCAACCACCACACTGTTATTTTGACGAACATTTAGGGCTGCAGCAAAAGACAGAACTTGTAAAGATTTTAACCGAACCAAATCTTTGGTTTCAATCGCCAATATTTTAAAGAGAAGGAAAACTGCACTGCAGCTTAATAGGGATAGTGGTCAAATGATTCAAACCTGGACCTGGATTCTAAGAAAACCAAGGCCATTCTTATCTCAACTCCACAGATGGCTCATGTACATTCTCTCGGAAATCTGGAGTTGGGATTAGAAATCTCCGGTAAACCACTGGAACGTATAAATGTTACAAAACTCCTGGGAGGACAGATTGACTCGAATCTTAAATGGGAATTTCATATCAGTTCTATTCTTAAATCTTGTCATACTCTGAGAACCTTAAGAAAAATAAGGAACTTTACTAATTTTAAACTACGGAAAAATTTGGTAGAAACATTAATTCTCTCTAAAATAAGCTACTGTGACATTGTTTTTTATCCACTACCAAAATTCCTCTCAGCTAGACTACAAAGGCTCCAGTTCGCTATGGCTAGTTTCGTCACTTGTAAATATGTAAACAGTATATCTACCATTTTGGATCTTGGCTGGCTACCTATCCTGGAGCTAAGGGACTACTCGCTACTAAAGACTATTTTCAAAGCACTGTATTCTGATAACTGGCCCTCCCATTTAAATTTGCAAGTCGTTAAACCTGTTAGGCATCTCCGTTCCAGTGTTGCTCCAAGGCTTTATGTTCCATTTGTACCAGGCACCTTTCAGCATTCAGCAGCCATGAATTGTAACGAATTGCCAGCAAATATAAGGAATTGCACAGATTTTAAAGAATACTGCAGGCTCTACAAGGCGTTCTTAAAGGCGCGTGCCTTGTCTTCCTTGTAAAGATATAGAAACAACCACCACCACCAACCAATATATTCTACATATTTACTTTCATGTATAGTTTTTATTACAATTTAGTAAGTCATTATAATTTAGTTTTAACATTAAATATTAGTATCGTAGGCCTTCACAGATGAAGAGCCACACCTTTTATGTGGATATACTGTGAATAAACCGTTATTATTATTATTATTATTATTATTATTATTATAGTGTATTTTGTAGACTGGACTGGACTGGACTGGTAAAACGCGGGCTAGTAAAACGCGGACATGCTTTTCCCTGTTTGTAAATCGAATAAAACTTAACGGTAACGGACTTAACAACAACAACAAATCTGGCGTATGTCAAACCCATTTGTAGCTTAAAGGTCAAACAGGGACTGTTACTCACTAAGCTGTCGAAATGAATTAGCATAACATCAAATGGACAAAATTTTTAAAATTAAGTCTTGTGATCGCCTTCGTATGAAATTGTTTTTTTTTTGTATAACGCGAACTAGTAGAAAGATGAAATCGTTTTACTAGTACTCGTTATACAAGTCCGCGTTTTACTAGTCCGCGTTTTACAAGTCCGCGTTTTACTAGTCCTCATTTTACAAGTCCGCGTTCTAGTCCACGTTTTACAAGTCCGCGTTTTACTAGTCCAGTCCAGTGCAGTCCTCAAAATACAATATGCCATAATATTGCGTGATATTTTTGGGATTTGCGATACACATGTCGATCAAAACTAGTTACAGGTTTTCTCGGAAGCATTGCGTAGTTCTATTCTTTCCTCAATGATCAATTGATCAGTAATATCGTGTATTCAACCGGGTTCTTAACGGTAGCTACGCTCAGAACGTAAGATATGTCGCAGACTAGAAAGCGAGTTAATTTTTTCAACTGTGATAACACATACAGGCTAGAGCCTGTTGTGAAATGCCTGGAAGAATCGAGAAAGAAATTGCTTGACCAATTCAGCATCCATGTTAAGCCTGTAAAGCAATATTTCAGATTTAGAGAAATGTCTGAAATGATCGTCATAATTCCAACCCTAGAGATGGCTATGGCCTTTTTCGTGGTTCATGCACATGAATCTCGACTCTCGATCAATAAAGACAACGCTGGAATTGCAAATGGTTACGCCAAGATATACAGAGCTTTACTACAAGCAACGGGTGAGGAGCAGAATTATTCTTATGTAAACATATTTTGTCCATAATGTTCGCTTAGTTAAAGTGCCTATAATGTCAAAAAACGTTTTGCGCTCATCTAATTCTACATTTCACCATATGAACTTCGGTGAAAAAATTTTTCGATTTGGATAAAACGCAATTTTTTTACGAATTTTTACAAAGTTCAAAATTCTATTTTCTTGCGGTCAACCCCTGCCGCTGATCACAAGAGTAACGTGCTCAAAATGACCACGTGACTGATGTCTGTGACGTAGGTTCAGGAACCTCACTTGACCTTAAGTTTAAAACCAACGTTGTCACAAAGAGCGGCAACGCACCTTTCGGGCATTTTAAACTAAATGGAGACCACTCTGAAGCAAATTCCCACTTGGTTTCAAGTCAGATAAGTCACAACCCAAAATCACGTGTTCCTGAACTACGTCACGACACCCGATTCGCCTTTAATCTACCGCTTATAACCGAATCTAATTATTCTCAAATTTTCGCATACGTGCTGATAAAGTAGGGCCTATTTGCCTACCGAGATTAGATTACCGAGAAAAAAACAAAGGCCAAAACAAAAGAAAACATAGGAAAACAAAATAAAGGAATTGATTTCAGAATGTTTTTCTCTTCTTTTGGCAAGGTTCAAGCGAAAGAGGAAAATTCATCGCTTTTACATCTGGTAAAAAGAGATCATGGATAAAATTCCACGCGTAAAGATTACTGAAGAACAGAAACACATTCTGAAATCATTTCCTTTGTTTTGTTTTCCTTTGTTTTGTTTTGTTTTGGCCTTTGTTTTGTTCTCGGTAATCTAATCTCGGTAGGTAAATAGGGCCTACTTTATCAGCATGTATGCGGTAATTTGAAATAATTAGATTCGCTTATAAGCGGTAGATTAAAGGCGAATCGGGTGGTCACGACTCACTTTAAACCGAGGAAGACTGGTGCGAATGGTGGACCAAAATGGCGGTAAATTTGAATGTCTTTAAAAAATTATAAAAAAAAATTGCGTTTTATCCAAATCGAAAATTTTTTTCGCCGAAGTTCATTTGGTGAAATGTAAAATTAGATGAGCGAAAAACATTTTTTGACATTATGGGCACTTTAAGTATATTCGATAAAAGGCTAAATGATTAAAATTAAAATGTTTGAACCAAACGTTTTCGGCTGTTTGCCATCATCAGGGATGATGACGATGGCAAACAGCCGAAAACGTTTGGTTCAAATATTTTAGTTTTAATCTTTTAGCCTTTTATAGAATATAAAGATATTTTTTTCGAGCAGATTTCGTCATTTTTTACAACGCATTTTTGGTAATAATTTGGATATATCAACAAAGTTGAAATGTATATGAGAACGATTCTTCGCAGTAAAGCACTATTTGAGCAATAGTGAAAATCAGACCTGAAAAAAATTTCAGGCCTGTACGGGATTCGAACCACTGGCCTCTGCGATACTAGTGCAGCGCTCTACCAATTGAGCTAACAAGCCAACTGGGAGCAGGCCATCAAATTAATTCGATATAAACCCGTAGATGATAAATCAAACAACAACAAACATATGAAACATATGTGTGAACTGCGGTTATGAGACGTATATGAGAACGATTCTTCGCAGTAAAGCACTATTTGAGCAATAGTGAAAATCAGACCTGAAAAAAATTGCTCAAATAGTGCTTTACTGCGAAGAATCGTTCTCATATACGTCTCATAACCGCAGTTCACACATATGTTTCATATGTTTGTTGTTGTTTGATTTATCATCTACGGGTTTATATCGAATTAATTTGATGGCCTGCTCCCAGTTGGCTTGTTAGCTCAATTGGTAGAGCGCTGCACTAGTATCGCAGAGGCCAGTGGTTCGAATCCCGTACAGGCCTGAAATTTTTTTCAGGTCTGATTTTCACTATTGCTCAAATAGTGCTTTACTGCGAAGAATCGTTCCCATATACGTCTCATAACCGCAGTTCACACATATGTTTCATATGTTTGTTGTTGTTTAAAGTTGAAATGGTAAATTGGCCACCGTAATGATTACAAAAGCTGACGTTTCGAGCGTTAGTCCTTCGTCGGAGCGAAGGATTTTTGGAATTTTTGGTAAGCAGAGCTAAGTTTGAGGAAGTTATCTTGTCCTATCAAATTTACAGCAAAACGTTTCTATATTTCCCCAACAATGCCATCAGACGTCGGAGTTTAAAGCACCAGTAGTTAGGTCGACGGTTGCTCTGCAGATTGGCATAATACGAAGAATTATCCAATGCAGTTGCGTCAGGGTAACAATGGGAGGGAGTTCACCGTTCGAAGTTTGTGCTTCTTTTTCGACATTTAAGGATGGGAGTAATCACATATAGCGAGGGCATCTTGGCGAGAGAGTGGTGATCTTGCTGCATGTAATTTTAATTCCCCTTCTCTCACTTTGACCGAAAGGCACTGAAAAACGCAACCAGTTTGGGAATTCTGTTAACTATTTGCATTTACATCTGATTGCAACTCGTTCAAGTTGAGTAATAGTAGAGCATCCAAACATGTTACTGCTGGAAAAGACGTGCGATTGAAACTAACATAAACGGTGAAGAAAATACGCAGAAGAATCGAAAATTAAATTTGACCTTTACCAAAAAGTTATGTGCTTTCGAGTGTCTTGGTGAAGGGAATGCTAATGTATGGTTGTCATTCAAAGAGCCAATTTATTCAGTGGTGATAGAGTCTCCCCTAGTCGTCTCGTCATATATTTTGAGCGCCGAATCATGGAATCTTTCTTTGGGAAATTTACATACAACACAGGCACAATTCACCTTTGGCAAGCATTTGCGTTAGTCAACCATATTACCTAAGACCTAATTACAGTAGTTTCATTTCCCCTCAATGACTCGATAATAAGGGACCCTGACATCACCTAGATTATTTGTGAAAATGGTTTACATTTAGAATCGACCCGTCATAAAATTTTTCTTAATCAAAGAGGAAATTATTTCTCTTGATTATATATCATGTGATATTTACCCTTTGGTAGATAAGTGATACATAGAGTCATTTTCCCATGTGCCAATAGAATGTAAGAAAATGTAACTAATAGTTCGATTCCGAAAAGTTGACGCAAACTGTACACTTCAGCTCTCTTTCTTGCAATATGCGTTTAGGTTGAAAACAACTTCCTATCGAAAGACAGGACGACAAGTCGATAAAAGATAATGTAACGCGAAGCACTACGTCCTCAGCTAATCGTGAGAACTTTTATATATTTTGGATCTGCTCATAAAAAGAGAATTTTATGAATTAGTCTAACGTTACACCAGAGCAGGTTTCTTTACATTTTTCCGCATGAAAATGGTCACAGAAACAGTAACTGACAACGAAACAGTTAAAAATACCATTTAAGTTATAATTCAGTAATACATTCAACGTTTGAATCTGTTTTATTCACAGGAGGAAATGTCGTCATTGTTATGGGGGGAGATGACAACTACAAAGCCGACGATGAAGAGAATCGAGAGGTTATTTCAAGTTGGGCGAAAAGGAAAGTTTCCTCACCGCTCTGTGAAGAGTATTTTGATGGCAGAAAGCGCTTCATCTTTTCTTGGAACAAACAACATCGAGCGATTCACGAAAAGGCTCAGCTGCGTCAATTTGACCCAAACAAGAAAGGACAAAAGTTCTATTATCGGCCGCCACCTCCAAAGCAACCACCCAAACTAGAACCTCAACACCAAGCAACAGGTCCACTTAAGTTTCATTTTTTCAATTGTGATGGTGTCTGTGACCTAAACGTGGTTGAAAATTTCCTCACAATTCAGCGAAGAGTATCTTGATGGTAGAAGGAGCTTCATATTTTCTTGGAACAAACATCATCGAGCGATTCACGAACAAGCTCTGCTGCATCACTTTGATCCAAACAAGAAGGGACAAAAGTTCGAATATAATCCATCTCAGCGAAAGGAACGATCAAAGCAAGCAACGCCCCAACCAGCAAGATCGAAAGAAATAACGCCGGGTTCCTCACGTAAATGTTATTACTCGTTAGTCGAACGAAAGTCGAAATCAAAGATGCCAACGAAACAAGAAAGTTCTCTGTATCCCTATGAAGTTGTAATTGATCATGAACCAAGGGTGGATAAAGAAGAGCACGCTTCTACGCACCCTCTAGATAGTACAACTATGAGCAGCAGTATCTCGAGGGACAGGGAAAACACAGCAATAAGCAGAAATCCAGGAGCTAGATCCAAGGAAATTATCCCACTACAAATCGGAGAAATCGAAGGTTAGAATATAGTCTAAAAAACAGATTTAAAGGGGAATAATGAGGTTTCTTCTCCATTTACCTGAAAGGTGATAGATACAAATATAAAATACAGTTCGTTATTAACTCTTGTTTTGCTTAGTGCTGATTCATACCAAAAGGTAATATTTTTGCCCATTTCCAGTCTCCAGAGTAAATAAATTTGATGAGCTAGTATCAGATGGGCTACTAGACTAATGCTACACCTATAATATCTCTGTTGCTGTTGGCCAGAAAGAGAGCCTTTCGATCTTGATAGCTGAGATCAATTGACCATGTGTTTTCAACTTAACAAATAGATTCCATGTAGCCGTGCTTCTGTTTAGTAATAGATCAGTAATGACGCCAAAATGTGGTAATAACATCAAGAAATGGTTAAATATTCTAGTCTTCTCGGATAGGGACGAATAAATGGAGGTCCAGTCTCCTGCAGGGTTGGGGTAGGAGACGTTAATTTCCCACACACAAGATTACTGTGTGATACGATAGATGTCCTCCCCCGGGGTGGGATGGGTGGGAAGGTGGACCAGCTTGAATGGTTCGTATGTTCCCTTCTAGTCCTTCCCCACTGCAAATTAATGCAGTGAAAATGGAATAAATTAAATTAAATTAAGTGATCAGACAACCATGGCCACTCAGTTACGGAAAAGCATGCTCTGGAAACCATCTAATTTTGCATCTTTACCATTAAAACCTATTTATGAAATTATGATACTGATGGTGATTTGAGAATCCAAAAATAACTTAACCTTTCAAAAATTGTCTTCAAATGCGCGTAAAATTTGATTGTGGACGTTGCGATTTTTGTTTGTTATGCCTAGCAGCCTGGCCGACTACTTTGTCGGAACCAAGTCTCAAACGGCTTCTTTCTATCTCTTAATCATCTCTTTGAATAGTTGGGAGCTTAATGAAAAGACATTGTTGACTAAAACGATGGTGTTCTTGTTGCGGTCTGGCGTGTACGGCTAGGTAACGTGACTAAGTTGTTTTCAAAAAGGCAGAGTCCATGGTCGAATTTTTTAGCGCATTCGTAAACAGTTTTCTAACAGTTAGATTACTGATGGGAGTCGCAATCTACGTACTTCTCCTTTAAGAAACGGTTTAAGTTTACGACCACCTGTGTTTCACCCTTTAGAATTGGCGATTCTTGGCTGTGATGTGTCACATGAATCCATAAGGGATGTTGAGAGTCTTCCTTACGGCCTCCTTCACTCGTCAGAGGATCCCTTTGTTGCCAACCTTCCAATAGCCAAAGTTGAAGATTTTTTGAAGTATTATCACTTCAGATTCATGGTGTTGGTGGTGGATGGTTTTACAGTGAGGGATGGTTATGACAATCAAAGATCAAGGGAATTACAACGACTTGTAAGACTTGCAGTGGATAAAGTCGGTAAGTCTTCGAATTGGGATGAATAAGTCAATCTTCTGCACAACATATATCATAAAAATCATTCATACCCCCTCCCTTTTCTTTACCGTATTTTTTTTGTATCGCTGAGTATTTTCGTGGTCAATGGTTTTCGATGGATTTAATCACAAACATTGACTCTCCATGTGACAAAAAAAAAATCTTACCACAAGATGCCCGAGTGGAGAAATCATTGTCTAAGGGAGGTAAGGTAGGTCTAGAAATGCGAGGAATCATGATCCTATATATACCACTGTAGAAATACCGGTATGTAGTTCAAAGTAAAGTGTACAATGTTTCTCAATCAGTTTTACATAAAACCGGGGCAACTCCTCGTTTTTGTGCTGAATCGTTTTGTCAAGATCGTCACGGTCCACTTGGTGAACTGCACTCAACAGGTGTGTGGGAACGTACATTTATGGTGGCTCAAGGCCTCCTTCAGATCTCTGAGCCTGAGTTGGTCCTTCGAAACTCGACTAGCGCTAATCCTTTGCTAGCTGTAGATAGACTTTTTGTCGCGACGGGGGTTAAATCAGTCCGGTTTACCAGTACTAACCGTTTTCGCACGACTCGACGTAAATTCTTAGAAAAAAAGTCTTGACTGGTTTTGAATAACGACTCATAGTCGTGCAAATTTATTATTATAATATCTTTTCGCTCCTTTTTTTTCTCAGTTGAAAAAGTCGTTATCTATGTTTGCTATCGACAGTCAAGAATAGGCGGAGATACATGCAAGGAGTTCATTGAGCGAATCAGTGAAATAGAGAAGACGTTTGTAGCACAGTTAAATGACGGAAAGCTAAGCCTGGAATTAAATGAGGCCGTCAAAATCTTGAGAGAGCGGAGATCTACGCCGATTTCAAAAGGTCCTCAATAACTGCATGGAAACGTTGACTTTAACTTCATAGATTCTATAGGAGACTGTCCTCAATGCAGCTCCTCAGAAGGAAGAAGCATTCATTGGAAAGATGCTCAGAACACCCAGCAGCTTGTGCGAACAACAAAGCATGGAGTAAAAGTCCCTGCTGTTGTGTTACTGAGAGGTATCGCTCGCTACGGAAAGATACCTAAACGGCTCGGTGACCTTCAAATATGGGACCCTGAATTTACAGTTCCAAATGACTTCGAAAGGAAACTGTTTCTAAAACACTGTGACACCCCTCAGATTGGAGTGATAATCATTAAGCTCAGTGCTGGGACACTTAAGCCTCAGACTGATCCAAATGTGAAAGAATTCACCTTAGAGAAGGAAGTATGCCGGCTATCTCCCAATGAAAAACTCGTTTTGAAAACTCGCAACGGAGAGGTATCTTTTAACCAGGAAGATGTACAGTTTAAGTATGGAAATATGTCTATCCCTCAATACATTCTCGATGATCTAAAAGAGAAGGCTCATGGAGACTTGTTCGTTATTTTAGATGACTCACAAGAATTTCATTGTATAGTGAAAAAATGGAAACTAGATCAAGCGGCAATTTTTTACAAAAGAGAAAAGGATAGAGTAAGGAAAGAGGCTCATATAACTTGGCTATCGCCTCGGGCAACTCTTACGCTTCTTTCGTGCTCTCCAAACTTCCCGCGTGCTCCATAACTCGATAGTGCACGCTAAAGCATGAATCAATTCGCCGGTAACAAAACGAAAAAGGGCCTGGGATCGAATGTCGATCGCAAAGCATGCATGGATTGATTGGCTGGACAGGAAGACATGTTGACATACATGTGTTGTAATTTATCCTGTTCAAATACCATAATCTACAAATATGGTAAGCGTACGTGTGAGCTTAAATTTAAAAGAGAGTTAAAAATTTAATAACATTTAATAATTTAATTTAACGTTTTTAATAAAACAATTATTCCACTCGCGCTTGTTGGATATGAGATGATTATAGCCAACTCGGCGCTACGCACCTCGTTGGCTATTTATCATCTCATATCCAACGCGCGCTTGTGGAGTAATTGTTAATTATTATCCATGTGTGTACTGAAAATTATACAATTAACTAAACATACTTAGAAAAAAGCTCTTAGCTGGAAGTGTTTTGGTATGATATAATATCTTGCATTTGCACAAGACAAGCGTGACTTCTTTCAAGACTCACTGATTTTAGGATTCCTCCCTCCGAATTCTTGAACTTTTCCTCGAAAAAATTCATTGATATTTTTATTCCCATGTGCAGAATCAAGTTCTAGGTACGAGCAATCCATTTTAGACGTCGATTGACGATTCACAAAACGGCAGCGATGATGACAATTTAGAACTAACATTGACACCCAATGAAAAGGGAAAACCGCTCAAGGATTTTTGTATCATGGACGAGGCATTGTTAAAGTAAGTTCTTGTAGGGTAAGATGGCTGGATGGCGAAGAGTGCATTATCAATTCCTTTCTTCCTATTTTATCGAAAAGGGAAAACACAAGATGCCAACTGAAAAACTTAGGACGATGTGAACTCCACACATTGAAAGTAATATCATTAGTTGAGTTAAGTTTACTAACAAACATGCAAAACAATTATGAATTAATAAATGGAAGGTGCTGACCCTTTTCCAGGGCTATTTGGAGGTCAAGATTTTCAACAGGATGAAAAAACTCTACAAACCCAAACGTCCAGCTGATAATAATAATTAATAACAATAATAATAATATAATAATAAATAATAATAAAAGTCTTTATTCCATCATAAGATAAAACTACATATCTTATGTTACAATGAATTTGGAAAAACTACAACAGAAATCTACATACATATTATGAATTAAAAAGTATGTCATTACAATAAATGGAGCTTAAATATCAGCCTATTTACAAAGGTGTTCATAAAGCGTTGTGTCTTAATTTTCGGGCGTGCGCAGCCTTTTTTCCTAAGATTGTGTACATATGTCTTTTGGACAGGAATGATGTCTTTCAGGGTATGGCAATCCGTTGATTTTAGTCTCTTCAAAATGTTTCGGTCTTGTTTGTTTAAAAGGTTCTTGATAAAAAGTGGAAATGAGATAAAACCGCGTTTATGACATCGGTCTAAAAAATTTTGTACAACCATGAGATCGGACTCAGATGCCCCATAGACTGAAAGTGCATTCCTAAAATTAGCCAAAACAATGGATATTAAAAGATGATAAATCTCTGCCTGAGAGTAATGTTCCTTTCTCAATGTTCGTAGGACGTGTAAACACTTGTTTGCTTTGACAAGCTTAGTTCTTAGATGCTCATCAAATTTTCCGTCACTCTGTAAAGTTACTCCTAGTAAAGCGAAGCTATTACATTGGGGAATATTATTAATTGCAGAGTAGAGTACCTTATGATTTTTCTTTCCAACAACCAGCTCTTTACATTTGCAAGGGTTGCAGACCATTCTATTGTCTTTACACCATGTTAAAAACTGTCCTACTAAGTCGGCAGACGGGTCACTATTCCTAGTGATAGGCGAAAGAATAGTGGAATCATCGGCATATTTAAAAAGCACAGGGCATCTATTAAAAAAATCTCCAAATCGTTCAAAGATATATTAAAAAGATACATTCCGCTTACACTACCTTGTGTGGTTCCTCTATTGACAGATTTCCACTGTCCTAAAACATTATAACTAGCAACACGTTGTTGTCTTGCATAGAGGAAACTATGATACCAATTGATAATGTACGGATTTAGAGGTAGCTGTTTCAGTTTGGCAGACAAAATAGCATGTTTCACAAAATCGAAAGCCTCACCGAAGTCCATGGTAAAAATTCGCACTGCGCTACAGTCACTACTATCTAAATACTTGTATGTCTGATGCTGGATAGCGAGCAAGGTATTTGTGCAACTACCCGCCTGTCTATATGCAAATTGGGTGTGGCTCAGGTTATTCTCAATGACTGACTGTGCTTTTGTACGATACACGACCTTCTCGAACAACCGGGCAATAACGGGAGTAACATTAATACCACTGTAGTCTGAGTCATCTATAGGCATGTTCACTTTGGGGAGAGGATTAACATTTGCCCTCTTCCAGGAGTCTGGCCATGTATGAGTAGACAGCGACAGATCCCAAACGTGAGTGACGATTGGTGTGAGTAGCTCAGCACAGTCTTTCCAGATCCAGTACGGGAGGTCGTCTGGTCCCGTTGCCGTTTTCTTTACATTAACTAAGGTATTCCAAACACACCGCTCAGATATTTTCGGGGGCTTTACACTGTCCGGGATATCCATATCAATAGGTCTAACGTAATTGTCATCATAGCACAGGTTGGCGAAGTAGTCGTTCAGACGAACTAGAGAGTTCTTGTCCAAATTTATCAACGATGACCTGCGACGCTGCGATAGGGCGTCCACGCCCTTCCACCACTCACCGCTACCAATGGCAGCCAGTTTTCTTCTGTTCTCGGTTATCAGCTCAGAAATTCGCTTATTAAATAAAGACAGACGTTTCTTGTTGTTTAAAGATATATGGGACTTAGTCCTCAGCATACACTTGACTAATGGGGACATCCAAACTGGGTCACGCGATGACATGCGTACAGATTTTTGCGGCATAAACTTATTCATCACTGCACGAATCTTTACCTCAAGCACCTCGACCGCCTTGTTTATGTCCACCTCATTGAGGACGTCACTCCAGTCCAGCGTAGTGAGTGCCATATAAAATGACTGTTTCCGATGTTCCCTACAGTCCCGCACAAGAACTTTGCGGCGCACAGGTTTAAGTTTTAATCCCGCCGGTAAAATAAAGCCTTCATGGTCTGTCTTAATAAGCATATGTATGGGATATGCTTAACCGAACAGATCCGCTCGGTTGGTCATACAGTTATCCAAGCACGCGTTACCCCGCGTGGGAAAATCAACCATGAAATCCCAGCCAGACCAGAGTTAATAGAGGGAACCTAGGCCAGACAAAGCCTTAAATTCTTACATGTCCAAACGATTTACATCGCCACCACAGACAATAGCCGCTTCTGGGTGTTTGTTCAAAACAAGGTCTACAAAAGATATTATATAATTAATTAAGTCGAGATCCCGGTAGCTATGCTTGGGAGGATTCTACAGGCCGCAAATTAGCATAATGTGATCGGACGGCAACAGCACTGTTAAAGCAATAAACTCATATAAATTGGACCGATAGACATCCAAGACTCCTGCTGGAGCTGGTCCCTCTAAGGTCAAAAGGCACCAAGAAAGATTTCAGTATTTGGGCAAAGCAGCCAGACTTACAGCACGTGAGACTCTGGCAATTTTGAAAGCCTTTTCTGATAAAAATCGCCATGAAGTCAGGAAAAACCCCCGAAAGCACAAAGCTTACAAGGATTTCATGGACTAAACATTCCCCCCTTCACCACTTTGAAATCATAACTGCCCCAAAATTGGTGAAGGATGTGTTAGTGGAGTACCCGTCTGAAATATTTCATGTATTTAAGTATTGGCTGTAAATTGCTCCTTTCTGTCATGGTTAATAGACTATGTTTCTGTCATAAGTGTAAACCAGTTATAGGTTTATTTGTTTGTTTGTGTGACAGAGTCACTTAGGCTTATTTCCTACTTAAAACATGTTTGTTCTGTTTATTTTATTTCATGGAATTTTAGCGATTTGTCAGTAATGTTAGTAATCTGTTAATTGTGTTAGTAATGTGTTAACTGTATTAGTAATGTGTTAATTGCATTATTCATTTAACTGCCGATTTCCCTTATGAAATTCCTGTTTAACTGCCCATTTCCTTTATGTAATTCCTGTTTAATTAACCGCTCTTAGCCCAAATTTGGTTTAAAGTTATTTTTACCTTTTCCTGCATTTTACTATAAGTTACAACCGTTTGCTCGGTGAGTTCAGTTGTTTTTTTGCCTTCCTGAGAGTGCCCTTAAAGCGGATTCTAAGCTATACTAGCTTTTGTGTCACTCGTTCCCGTTTTTTTATTGTACCGTTGCATTTATTTGCTGTGTAATAAACTTGTAAATCTTCCCTCGGATCTTTTGTTCTTACGTCGACCGTTTTGGCCGTCTTACATTTGTTTGTTTCTTTTTTGCCAACTTTTGGCTGCAGATACTAGGGTGCCTGTCAGAGGTTGCAGTGCAATACTTTTAAGTGATATGCTTCCCAGTTGTAGTAATTCTTTTCTTAAAGGGGGAAGAGGGATTTTGTGTGTACAAAAGGCAAGTTCCGTACCAATAATTTACACTTGTGTCCCTTATTAAGGGCATGGTCAGTCCTTAAGAATAGCATTTCTCTCATTAGGTTATCAGCACAAATGTGGTTATGACTATCTCTAGAGTACATTTATTGGAAAAGTAAGATGAGCTTACATGTTATGTTTTCTGTCTTACCTTTCAATGTAGTTAAAGGCCCAGCTCTGTAGAATATTTAATGATGATGACATCCCAACCAAATTACGGGAAAAATACCTTATGTGGCTGCAGCATATCCTTAATATGCTGCTACTAACAAAGAGAAAGTGGTCAATGAGGTAATGGATAGAATGGAAGCTGCCCTTAGTGAAGAGGGATGCAACAGAGATAGTACTGAAAGATGAGGTTTTCAATCATTTGCAAAGAAGTATTATACCTTGATTTCTGTAACAGACACCTCATTTGAAGTCGCCTTCGACTTTACAACTTGTATAAGCCCTGGCTTTAAGGAGAGTTTATCCAGACTGCTAGATTAGACAATATTCTGTTATGTAGGGTTAATTAATGTCTCCCATTTTCACAAAGGAGTAAATTCTTCTGTATTTAAATTTCAGAAATTAAAAATAATTGACATCCCTGCTGGTCATCAACAAAGTTCTGCACCAGTAGAGTGGAAAGAAAAGGGGACTTCAAGATGAAGTTCTAACCATTTGGAGGTAGGAGTCCATAAACACTGCTACTCTGGAGCAAAAATACAACAGAACAGCTAAAATTACTGAGCCCATTTGCTTATGAAGTCCAGATACTAAGCTTCAAGTACTTTGGGGTTGTATTTAATTTCCTTCTATTTTTCCATTTTTATGATTTAGCAGAATTTTTTTTTTAATCCTGCTGTAGTCAAACCACAAGATAAATACTGCACATGCAATAGTTGATCCCTTTTTTTTCCTGATGGTTGATCACCCCACAGGTACATTTGTGATGTGCACCTGTAGATACTTTGGGAGTCATGTAGTATTTTTTCAAGGCTTGAAGGGAAAACAAATTATGAGCATTGAGCTAAATTCCCACCTCCATTTTAATGCTTTGGCTTATATAGTTTTAGAAAAACATCCTACATCTGTATATATAACATTTGAGTAAAATTAAATGAGGGGAAAATGACCAACTGAACATGGCAGACTAGCTAGTAATTTTGACGTTCCTTTGCACTTTGGCTTGTTTTTAATATAGTTGTAAAATTTGTTTTTGTTGCAGAGAGGTTGATCCGGTAGTTATAGATTACATCCTGCCACCAATTGTTATTGTTGGAGATATTTTATGACATTGATCTCCTGTATATAGTCACAGAGGGGAGTATTATTTGTCAGCTCCTTCAAGAAGGAATTATTGATGCTGTCATTGGGTTACTTGGCTCATTTTATATTTTTAATGTCTCCTACAATCAGTCAAAGGCAATTTTTACTTTTTTAGAGCAAGCATTACTTGAAATTGGGTGCGGGCAGACTCTTGTTACTGTTTCCTCCTTTTTCAATGACTTGGTAAATGCCTGAGGTAGTGCATGATGAAAGTTAATGTTTTAATAATGTAAAATGGGATGTATTTTCACATCCACTGAAAGAATTCTCAATGCTGTTCCAAGACTGTTTTTCAGATGCACAAATCAAACAAAATTTATATTCTTGTGCAGGAGCAGGACCACTTATTGGTGTTGTGTTATTTTAATAATTTTCTGTACTTCAAAAAATTCAGTCAGTCTTGGTCGTAAGCTGCCTCATACCACATTTGTTGAGTCATTGAAAAGGAGATGCTTTACTTACAAGTGTCTCTTGTGTGTAATTTCAAGCAATGGTTGCAATTTTGAGAAGTATACTGATTTAGTGAAGAGATATATTTTAGAAAATGGTTGCATTAAAGTTAAAAATGTATCTATTTATTGTTCTATTCTTTCAAATGATGTTTGTCCATTTATACCATAATAAAAATTCTTCATAACTTTAAAATCATGGTCTGTAAAAGGTTTTAACAGTAACAATACTTAGAATTAAATAAATTAGTATTTGGAAGATAAGTATGCTGTGTATATTCGTTATTTGACTGTTAGGGGGGGAAATCAGTGTGCAGAGGAAAGAGCCCTCTACTTCTGAGTTTGACTTGCATTGGAGCTGAAATATTGGCTATTTTTAAAGGGGCCATTTGTGATAGGACTGAATTTTTTAGGGCTGTTTTGGCCCCCCTTAAATTCCAAAGTGGCCCCAATATTTTTCAAATTCACCCTTCACATCGTCTAATTTGGCCCTTACAATTGGATTGATTAAGCCCCAAAATGCAATAAATCCAAACAAAAACATATCTGTCCGTAGATAATCCCAGAATTCATTAATATTCGTCTCAAAGTAGTGTCCAATATTTACATACACTGGTTTGTACCCTAAGCTATAACTGAGGAATTCAACATGAAGTATAAGAACCCGTATATCAGCCCAGTATACAAACCAGTATATCTCATGTCACACAGAGTATTCATGATGTATAATGGCATGAATACTGAAATATAAGAAATCATACCACATGTGTGTACGGTCCTGGTATTTTCTTAGCATACCCTGATTGTACTGATCATGATACGGACCTTACACATCCTTATATTTACCGTATACAATTGGTTATACTGACTGTATACGCCCCAAGGAAGGATCCTTATACAGAACATTTTATGCAGTGTAAAGAAATGCTGATAAATTTTATGGAGTACCCGAACACTGTTATTCCAGCTATTTGTATTGGTAATCACCAGGTCGAACGTGTCTCATCTTTTAAATTACTTGGTGTTAAAATCAGAGACAATCTTAAATGGAATGACCACATAGACTACATTTATTGCCAAGGCCGCCAAACGTTTATGTACCTCAAGAGTACTTAAAAGAGCTGGCGTAGCGAATAGCAACTTTACAAATATTTATAAGTGTGCTGTTAGATCTATTTTAGAATATGCCGTGGCTGCTTGGCAAGACATCCCTGAATATTTTTCATCCAAATTAGAAACTATACAAAGGAGAGCCCTTAAGGTAGTTTTTCCGGGTGTTACTCATAAGGAAGCCCTGGCCATATCTGGCCTCCCAAGCCTAGAAGTCAGGAGAAAAACATTAAGTAGGAAGTTCATTGCGACATGGAAACTCCGCTCTCAAGCTAATGTTTATAATGTTCCTTATAATCTTAGATCTGGGCGTGAAGAGTCCGTTCGCCAGGAGGCGAGAACCAAGAGAACTAATGACTTTATAACTTTTAGATTTTTAGATTAATTATTACGTTGACTATACATTACTATACTTTAATTATATTTAACAGTTTTGTAAATGATATCCCTTGATAATTCAGTTTGTACATGGTTTCAACTGCATTGAAAGAGTGGATTAAACGATATTTATTTATTTATTTATTTATTTATATCAAGTCCTCTTTACTTTTTCACATTTATAGCTGAAAAACAGAAAGGTCGACTGGAAACTCTTCCGGTATTGTTACCCGTGTTTTGAACAATGATTTCTTTGAAATGAACAGTAATGTAATTGAAAATGATTCTTTTCGAAAGTTTGCTCTAAATATCTGACCTCACTTAGTAGCATCGCAGACTTGTAGGTGGGTGAGGAAATGTTTATATACTTAGCCTAAGAACTAATTTTTGTTTAGCACAACCACGTCCGTTTCTATTATCTGTATTTCTGTGGGGCGAGAAATGTGTTAGACCAGTTATGAGGTTGCATTGTTGCGTGATTTTTTTCGAATGTGTGACAATATTGATCACGCATTGTGACAGGCTTTCTCGGAATTATTGCGCAGTTCCATTCTTCACTGAGCGAAATTGAACCTCCATATTTAATCTGCCTGGGTTTCAACAACGGCTGTGTTCTAAACAGGGATAATGTTGCGGTCAAAAAAGCGTGTTCATTTGTTCAACTGCGATAATACATACGGGATGGCGCCTGTTGAGAAGTTGGTGGAGGAAGTGAAGAAGAAATTTCAGGAGAAATTAAGCATCCATATTGATCGTGTAGAGAAGCACTCATTCAGACTTGCTCAAATGTCTGAAATGGTCGACAAAGTTACAACCCTAGAGATGGATATGGCCTTTTTCGTGGTTCATGCGCATGAATCTCGGCTCTCCATCAACGAAGACAACGCTGGAATTGGCTACGCTAAGATATACAAAGCTTTACTTCAAGCAACGGGTAAGAAGCGGGAGTATTTTTTACTAACAGTTAATTTTTCGAACACATTTCATTATTCTTCATAACACATTTTTGGCAAGCAGGGTTATCTGTGAGAAGGGTAGTGGTGACTTACTGCAAACCTTTTCTATAGTTCCTAAACATTAGCTCATTAAACTCATCGGACGTGAAAGCGGAAGTAGGCTGAAGTAATAAGCATCGATTAGGTCGATTGTTGCTCCCTAGAGTGGCAAAATGCAAAGAATTGTTTTGTGCGGCTGCGACAGGGTTTTATACACTCTGAGTAAGTTTGCAGTCTGAAGTTTCTGTTTCTGTTAAAAGGGTTAATCTTGCCTTTTGAAATTGCGGTGGCTTAAAGCCTAAACCATTCCTATTCCCCCTATTCGATCGAAAGGTGTTTTAGATCGCATGCAGTTCGGAAATACGATAAATTATTAACATTTTTGTCTAGATGCAACACGTTCAAGTTGAGGAATTGCTAATAAAGATAAACTTATAATTGAGTATCCATCCGTGTAACCGTCTAAAAACTGTCTGGGAAAAAAAGAGCAGAACTGCAACTAGATTTTGATCGATACTTAAATGTATTATTGGCCTACAATGTAGAATATTATTGAAAGGATGAATTCTTTTAACAATGATGGAGTCTTCCTAAAAGGTTAATCAATCTCCAAGAATTAAAGGAAATGGAGAAACAATCCACCTCCTACATTACGAGCATTTAGTCACCAGTTATCCTTTCAGTAGAAAATAGGTTCAAAATGCCTTTGTTAAACCACGTGACATTCCTTTGCCCTTTTCTCTCTCGATAATAAGGAACACTGACATAGCTAAGTATTTAGGAACGGTTGTTTACGTAACGGAAGACGAACCTTAAGTTAAACTTTTTTTCTTGAACCAAGAGAAAGTGATTTTCTCTCCATGATATGTCAGATTTTATTAACCAATTGGTAGATTACTGATGCATTATTATCTTTATTTCCATGTATGGAAAAAAAAAATGGAAGAAAAATTAATTGCGTAGTAGAGAAGAGGCCTGGGAGGTCATTGCATGACGCAAGCCGCTCATGTCAGATCCATTTTATGTGATTAGTCATTTCATATGAAATGCCTTGTAGACAAGTCGACAAAAGATGGCTGCGGCAATCCTGTAAGCCTTGCCAATCAAGACCAATTATTCATCTTTTAAATCTGGTTATCAGATCAGGAAGGGAATTTGTATTGAGTATGTCAGTGTCACGGGAGCAAGTTTCATTATATTTTGGCTAATAGATCGGATAAAGACGCAGTAATCCACAACAAAACATTGGAAATTACATCATATGTGATACTGTAACATTGTTGCGCCTCTATAAATTTGAATTTCCTTGGTCCGCAGGTGGAAATGTCATTATTGTTATCGGGGGAGACGACAACTACAGGGGCAACGACGAAGAGAATCGAGAGGTTATTTCACGCTGGGCGAAAAGGAAAGTTTCCTCACAATTCAGCGAAGAGTATCTCGATGGTAGAAAGAGCTTCATATTTTCTTGGAATAAACAACATCGAGCGATTCACGAAGAAGCTCTTCTGCACCACTTTGATCCAAACAAGAAAGGACAGAAGTTCGAATATCAACAACAATCTCCAGTCCAGCCAACTAAACCAGAACCCCAATTTCAAGCAGCAACTCCAGAATTCCAAAATGCACAGAAACCCGGCAAAAGTCTCACAGGACGAATGTTGTTATTTCAGTGCCTTTAGGCAAAATCTAAAGCAGTCTTAAAGGTTGAGTAAAGCTTTAATCGTCTTTAATTGTCAAATGAAATATCCGAAAGCTAACTCTAACCTTTAATGAATCTTTAATTGAACATAAGTTTAACTTTAGTAGCGCAAATCTTTCAGTATCCTTTAAGTGGTTTCTTTTTTGGCACAAAAGAGGGTGTTTCATTAAAATACATTTAAGTTGACTTTAAGGTGAGATTTAAATGAGTATAGCTGTTCTGACATCTTTAATTCATGCATTAAAGATAGTCTCATTGTAATCTGAACTGTCAACAGAATATTCATCACAAATCAGCCAACACTTGCACTGATGAGCCAGAAGAGCAAATTTTGTTTTACGTGCAGCAACGTGAGCTCACAATTCTTTCTGGGGTCGAAACATCTTATTGAAAGCGACGGTTTCATTTTTGCATCTCCTTTAAAGAGCGCATGAGTGCGATGACAAGTCAGGAAATGTTTTCTGCGCGCGCTTTAATGGCTTCGAATCACGTTCAACTTTCGAAAGGCATAAGCGGAAAGAAATTAACAGATGCTTTCGTGGCGACTTCAAATTCCCGTGATTTCACGAAATTTCAAGTTCATCTGACTATGAAGGTTAGTTAATTTGAATATAAAAAAAGTCATGTGTATGTATTGATACATACCTACATATATCTTTACGTCTTTAATTATTACATGAGAACATAACCGCTATTGAACGTTGCTTGAGACGATTAACACTGAAACTTCCTCGCACTCAGTCCCTGAAGATTTTTTGAGGTCGGAGTTGTCTACTGCCTTTGGGCATGGACGCCCCATTGAGAAAGTACCTTCGTAGACTATTGCGGCAAGTTTGTAATGTTTCTGGTTCATATTATTTGCCTTTGTTTTCTTTTGTCGTGTGGCTTATTTCTTTCTCCGTATTAAATGTAAGGCTTACAATCTTTCTCCTTTCCAGGAATATTGATTAAAAAGCCTGAGGTTTGAATCCTCACATGCGTCCACCCAGAAGTTTGTCTTTCTGCTCTGCTATAAGAACGTTTGGTAGCGATGTTAAATAAATTGAGGTTTGAATCATCACAAAGGTCCACACAAATTTCTTCCTCTGCCCAGCTGATAGAGCAGATGTTCCTTATGAATATTGACCCAGCTCTTACTTTTTTTTTGTCTTCCAGCTGATAAGGTGATGCGCAATTTTTCTGAGATAATTGATTTTTGACTGATATGATATAAACAATTAGTTCTCGTGGCCCCTCTCAAGTTAAGCTACAGTCACCATTCCGTTCTGCAAATGCCATAATTTTTTAATGTTGTTCAGTTAAAAAGCAGATACTCTCCAACATGGCTTTAGTCTTTTTGTATTCCTTTGACTTTGAATGTCAAGGGTGCCGGAGAAAAGTAAATCCCCGCTTGAACACAGACACAGTCCTCTGGTGGTTACAGCCGAGAACCGACTTGTCTAGCCTCCGGGTTTGAGACCTATTTAACGGCTCAGTGCTCGTATCAATCAATGAAAATAAAAAAATCATAAAACATAAAAATAAAAACGATACGGATACATCATTGCCGAGGTACCAGAGGGTAAGAACAAAGTATGGGCAATCTGCACTGCACCTCTCCTCGAGACGCGAAAATAGACAAGCACTGAGAGGAGCGCACGAAACTCTCCTCACAGCTGGGATCACCTTCTCTAGGCTGACTGCAGGAGGTTCGAATCCTCGCAAGGGACACAGATTGCAATGGTTTTTCTTTCACTATCCTATAGATGATACCATTAGCTTTCTGTGATCCATCTTGTCTGCTGGGAATGAAATGTCTTCTTCTGAAACACTATCCTCAAGCTGAAAAAGAAGTGTGCTTGAACTAAATTTGCAATAGCTATAAACTGAAGCTAAACTCAAGTATTTGTTCCTGACAAAATTCCATGCAAGTGTGACGTAAATTTGACATTTGCTTTACATTTACCTTGCTCATTGAGCAAAGCTGTTCATTTGCTATAAATTTGCATTGGGATCTAACAAAAAAAGAAATAAAAACCCTTATTTAGTGGCCATTTGCCAGTTCCCTGAGGGTGGCCCATTTACTGGGTTCAACTGTATTCAGAATAAAATTTAATGTAAATGAAACTGGAATTAAATGTGATTGATCTATTTACCTTTGCTAGAAATCCGAGGGAAATAATAATTCAGGCCACAGGCCTGCCAATCATCCACTTAGAGGCTGATTACATGAGTCAGGCTGGCCTGCCCACATAATGCCATCCTAGCAAAGAGTGAACTCGGCTCATGTAATCCACCCTTACTAAAACAACTAATCGGACAAACAAAAGTGGCAGGCCTCTGCCTACCACAGACATAACATTTTATTTTCATAAACACTGCGAACATATATTGCACAAAACTAACAAATTATTTTGACTTCGGCCGAACAAATTGTCTACAATATAAATAATGTGTTCTATAGCTCATGCCTCCAAAAATCAAGCCACAATAAATCCTAAGAAACTGTCATTTACAATTAAACTGAATAAATACCTTTATTAATCAAAAGCATTGGTATGCAATTAAAGAATGGGTAAAAGAAAGACTTCTGTCACTTGAAAGCACTGATTTACAAGATGTGCCACTTTTTCACCTGCCAACTTACAAAATGCCATCGAGAAAGCTTTCTACACCCATGTTACTCTCACAATAAATGGGAATTTCAGAGAAATAATTCAAACAATAAAAATGAATACGTAATAGTTTGTGTTTCCAGCACTCTATAAAGGCAACAAAAAATAACTGTCTGTATCAAGCATTACTATAATGAGGTTAGCACTTTTGGTTATTCTCTGTAGTTGGTCTTTTTCTTTCTTTTTTTTTTTTTTGTATATGTATTGTGAAATTTTTATTTTCATGGATCAGTGTAAATTTTGTTTCATATATACAAACAATGTTATTTGTGGAAATCTCCCTATGAAGCTGACAGACAGTATTGATTTTACAGAAATACATATTAATCTGTTGACTTCGTCCAAAGCTTCAATTCATACAGGGTGACAATTTTACATACACATTGGCAGTACAACAAAAGCACTGACTGACAAGATGTGCCATCTCATCATCTGCCAACCTATGATGTGCCATCGAGAAAGCTTTCAGTGCCCTTGTGGGAAAAAGTCTTGGCAGGAAAAGAGCAGATTCCTCACTCCCTGAAAAAAAAAAATACAGAACCTAAGAAACAGTGAACAGCTTCAAATATTTAAGCTAATGGCGCTATCTACTGCGAGGATCGTGCATCATACGTATCTAATACCGCAGTTCAAAATATATAAACTTCATATATTTCATTGTATCTGATTTATCACTTTCACGGGTTTATTACGAATCGACTTAACGGCCTGCTCCCAGTTGGCTTGTTAGCTCAATTGGTAGAGCGCTGCACTAGTATCGCAGAGGTCAGTGGTTCGAGTCCCGTACAGGCCTCATTTTTTCAGGTGTGATTTTCGCTATTGCTTAAATTAGCGCTATCTACTGCGAGGATCGTGCATCATACGTAAATTTCCTTTGTTACAAGATATCCTTGACCTACACACGGCTACATTTTCAGATATATTTTTAACTAACCCTTTTGAAACTTTGGTATCGGTATGAAGCTGTTTACTTGAACAAGTAAAGTGCGAACGTGTAGTTCGTGTTTTCCCGCCTTTCTGTTTCCTTGCTTCCAATTACACTCGAGTCTTCATTTGTACTGGCCAGCGTTAGCTAGGCACAGTACGATAAACATCACAACGAGGCAATATGTCAACAGGAGGTCGTTGTTTGGTTTTAGAAATATTAATTCGCGCGCTTTTTTGAACCTCAATATTCCGTTTGACTACTTTGTTAACAAAGCATCACAAAGCATCCGAGAGAAGCACTTGTAGTGTGGTTATTTTGCCGTTAATTCGTAGTTAAAGCAAGTAAGAAAAGAATATGGCGGAAAGACGATTGCACGATCAAAACCATGATGTGGTTCCAGCGGCGAAAAAAGGAATAAAGTGTCCGACGATTGCATTGTGCTGCTGGAGGAGTTGATCCGGAGTAATCACGCTCTGGCGAGCGAAAATGTGAAGCTTCGGCAGCAGCAAGAGCGCAGCAACAAAGAAAACTCTGAAGCGCTTCAGCGGATCGAGGGCCGTCTTCAAACTGTTGATAATAATGCAGCCAACGTCCGTCGGCGCCAAAACAGAAGACAAAGGCGAACGACGGTAGTAGTTCCACCGGCTTGTCGAGTGAGTAAAAAAACATAACTGATAAGCATGAATAATGTGATATGTGTTCATAATTTGCTTGAATCAGTTCTGTTTCGTGGAAGATTTTCTTTTATGTTGAGTAGATGTTTGGCGCGCGAATTATATGCATAATTAACTTAATTATTTCGGCGGTAATCATTTGACATGATTAGATGTGGTTACATTTACTTGATAATCCTTTACCATAAACAGGTCTACCAGAAAAGTTTTTTTCCTCCCTTTTGTTTTAACGAGAATTATCTAGTATGAAAATTCATTTAATCATTTTTTCTCTTGGACCCTTTTGACCTTGCCTGTTTTATTCACATAGATGGGTAAGGTTAATTTTTAATTGTGCTTGTGTCGATTGCTCTACATCATCTAGCCTTCAAACAACCAGGGTTTTTAAAAAGCGTGAGAGTAGAAATAGGACATACTTGACAAACCGATTGTTGAATTTTTTTTCATTCTTTTAGAGAACTGTGAGGAGAATGTACAAACTCCTTTTGAAAAAAGATGACTTTAGTGGTTTCTATCTTGACGAAGAGTGAGTAATATGTTTTTAGATTCAGAGATATTTTACTTTATCTTGATTGAGCGAGGAAATCCGAGTCTAAGCTGCTGCTTGAAATATTGAGATGTTATGTGAACACCTTATGGTGGTTACAGTCGAACCTCGATTATCCGGACTTTCGATTATCCGGACTTTTTCTCTGGTCCCGTTTTTTTCATGATTATTAATGAGCTTTGATCTTCCAAACTTTATGGGGTAAAAAAATTCAGAGATTATGTCTAAATTCAGGAAAAGTGCGTTTAAAACATTGCCTCCTCCGCTTTCAAAAGATCGAGCACTCGGAGAGTCATCGAAGCAGATTTTTATCTTCATTTCTTTTGTTTACATTATTGTCTCATTAATATTCATATTTTCGATTATCCTGACTGATTACCTAAGTCCCAACAGGTCCGGATAATCGAGGTTTGACTGTACTTTTGTCTTAGTGTTAATGTTACTACAGAATACCAGGCTTAATTGTATTAGTTGTTTGTCTTAGAATAAATTCTGACAGCAACAAGATCCTTTTTGAGTGGACAATAGAGCAGGCAATACATCAACAAGGAGGACCTGAAAAGTGTCCTTGGACAAAAGAAGTCATAGAAGGTAGCTACCAATAATCATAGCACATGCATTTCACTTTTACTGGGGTGTCATTACATTTTGTGGGTGAGCATAAGGATTTTGCACTCAAGCATATTGATGCATATCTCCTTTATAACAACTTGAGTTTTATTGAAGGCCTTGGCTTGAAAACATCCAGGCAAAATTTTGCTCAAAGTTGGTCGATTTGTCTATTGTCCAGCCCTTAATGATACCCCTGCTTTTAGTCTCTACCATCAATTCGTGTCTTTTACCACTTTCCCCTCAACATAAATGTCATCATAAAACTAGCATTCAAAAACACAGTTAGATACCCTGAAACCTCTAATGAGCACCTTCATTACATGGTCAAATTTAGGACTGGGGGGGGGGTGCATTTTATAGTTTTTCCTAACTTACATATTAACTTTCCCAAATGTTACAGAAATTTAAATATGTTGCAAACTGAAATTTTCAGGTTTATTTCTTGTCTCTAGATCTGAGACACTTCAGTGTGGATCCTCAAAAAAGCATACTTTACACCTTAGCAATGAATCACTAAGGACATACTAACTTGGCAGATATTCTAAGGTGGCCTGCCATAAATTATTATAAATTTGAACATTGTCATTAATTTATGTGGGAATCTTTTTACAATCAGCTTCTCATGGCATTTTCATAATCATTTCTTTAAACAGCTGCTTTACAAATATATTTCAAATATGTGTGAAAACACAGAAACTGAAGAGTGGTAACCACTATGAGGCTCATAAACAAAAAACCTGGAAGAGTGGTCTCCAAAGAGAGGTATTTATTGGCTAGGATACTATTTTGAACATTTTACTTTTCATATACCCTGCTGTTCACAAATGATGGGGTCCGACAGATGTTCAATGTTACCAGACTGAGTACACCCTCAAGTACACTTGATCAATGGGAGGGAAGCTATTTCCCATTGAATGTCTTTATTTTGGCACTTCAAAATTGGATGGCTTTGAATATAGACACATCTAAGGGACTATGTTCTTATTAGAGAAATTGTTAAATAAGTGAGGTATTCTGGTCTGTATCTAGAGCCTCCCAAGAAAATCTTTGTAAAATAAATTTGAAAAATATTAAAATGTGATGTGAGATAAATGATAGTTTGTATGCACCATTTGATGGAAAAAAAAAAAAGGACAAAGAGACCCTATATTATAACATGCTTAAGAATTCCATTCTTACAATGGGTACACACATATATATATATCAAGAGAAATTAGTGATTTGGATCATATTTTTCATTTGAAGTCCTATAACACCCTTCTCATGCCTGTTTAATTTTTTTATTTTTTTTAGAAGTTAATGAGACAAACTACAGCCCTGGAGCTGGTCAACTGGGCCAACCAGCATGAAAAGGGGAGAGCAGCAGAGGTTCTTGTCATGGAGGCAATGAGCAGTGAGGAAAGCTGC
Organism: Stylophora pistillata; assembly: GCF_964205215.1. Taxonomy (NCBI): domain Eukaryota; kingdom Metazoa; phylum Cnidaria; class Anthozoa; order Scleractinia; family Pocilloporidae; genus Stylophora; species Stylophora pistillata. Next base: position 33,800,182 of record NC_142525.1, read on the forward strand.
TACGAGGATGACAATGGAAATACCTCAAAAGTAACAAAATACTCTGTGCATCACCTTCAGTGGGAAAGTAGGAGAATGAAAAAAATTGAAAAGAAACTTGACAAGGCTTATAAGAAAAAGCTCACTTCAAGAGCTAAAGAGAGAATCCGTCCAGGGTTTATGGGCAACCTTTTCTGAGATGCCCACCTACTGAAAATTTTCCAGAGTGGGCAATAATACAGTGAGAAAATTGTTTTACTAATCAATGAAATCGAAAATGTACAAAATATCAAGCCAAGTCTAGAATGAGGTTATTTTGCATGCCTGCATGAGGCTTCTTTTTCATTGAATAATTATGGTCTCATCTAAAGTAAGTGATCGTGAATTCTTCAATGTTAATAAATTTCCTCCACATGAGATACTTTTTTATATATAGATGTACACATCATTTTTGTATATCAAAGTTTCAGCTGCATTTTAGAGTAAGAGAACTGTTTTCTATTACTTGTTTACTAAAAGAAATTAAGGTATATGATCATATTTAATAAGTATTACAGTTGTAATAATGTAGCAAATAACTGAGAGTTATTGCAAATTTAAGTCGATTAAGAAAATTTTTCTGAATTTTAGATTGATAGGTTGAACTTATATTTTTTATTGTTAGACAAGTATCATTTCAAATCACATTTCTTAGTAGCTGGATTTGAGAGTACAATTTGTGAATCAATATCTTTTTGTGTAGTTTGTTACTACAGCTAGTTATATAATTTGTGTATTTGTCATACTTTTATAGTGGTAAATATTCTATTACCTGCTTGACGAAGATTATATTATACATTGACAAAAGTGAAACAATTTTAATAAAGTATGTCAATCAGTAATTCAAACATTTGGACATCTCTTTTTTTAATTATTTATGGGGCTCGACTGGGATATCCTCAGCTTCATTGTAGGTTTATGTTATCTCAGGGGAACAAATGAGTTTTGAACGAAACTATTTCATCACTGCAATTTCAAACACTTTGTTATTACTTGAATGTGTGATGCTTCTTTTTCTATCAATTGTAAGGTTGCCCAAAATATCATAAGTTATTGGGATATAAATGAGGGTGTGATTAAGCAAATCAAAAGTCAGTTGAAAGTGAAACCTGCAGCCTTTAGAGGCGCTTAAAGGTCACTTAATGATGAATGTTAACAAAACTTGAAATTTAAGAGAATCAGAAAGTACAACTAAAGATGAATTACAACAAAACCTGTAACTTTAAGCAGTACTTAAAGGGAAACAAAAGATTGAAGAAACCTTTAAGATGCATTTACAAGTGGAAGTTTTGGTTGACTAAAGTTGACTTTACAAGAATTAAGAGGATTCCTAAATTCAATTAAATGGTTATTTAGGTTTGCTTTCATGTGACCTTAAAGTGTTAACTAAATGGTTCATAAGGACACTTTAATTGACTTCGGAAAGTTCAATTAAAGATACATTTCAGAACTTTCGTATGTCACCTAAAGATGACTTAAATACTTCTAATGTTAACCTTTAAGTTACCTTTAAGGAAACTTAATTTAGTTATTTCATCCTGTGGATCTACCACGCAACAATGAAGCCACTTCTGAATTGACAGTGGTCGAAGAAAGGCACTCTGATTCATACCATGGCGGCGACAATTGTTCTGCGCGCAGCGGCAGGATAGTAGCCACTTTGGGTATTCAGAGAGAGGAAAGAGGAGGAGATCTATGTTACCCACAAAGGAATTTTTCAGAAGGAAAAAGTAACCATGCTCAAAATACCCAACAGCTGGTGCGGGCGTCACAATTCTCAGTTAAATCCCCTCCTATTGTTTTGCTGAGAGGTTTCGCTCGTTATGGAAAGGTACCTGATCGGATTGGTGACCTTCAAATATGGGACCCTGAATTCAAAGTTCCTGAGGACATTCAAGAGAGGCTACTTAAAAAACTCCGCCACACACCTTTGATTGGAATGATAGTCATTAAGCACAGTGATGGCTCAATTGAATGTTACATTGATCCAAATCTGAAAAAAGTTTCATTGGACGGGGATATACAGCTTGGTGCTAATGAAAAAATAGTCTTGAAAACTCGTATTTGCAACGGAGAAGTGTCGTTTGAAGACGTTGATGTACAGCGGTTTAAGTATGGAAATGTGTGTAGCCCTCAACACATTATCGATGGTTTTAGAACAGGAGATAATAAGCCTAATGGTGACCTGTACATCATTTCAAATGACTCAGACAATTTTCGATGTGTAGTAAAAAGTGGAATTGATCTTAAGAAAGTAATAAGAAGAGCGTTGGAAGATCTTTCCTGTTTAATTCCCTGTAGGACCCCGTTGCCAAATCATTAGTGAACTTGGATGAAATAAATGCTTTTTTAGCTTTTTAAGGCAAAAAAAGTCAGTTTGTCGCCTTACAGAAAACGCCCATACGCCTCAAGAAATAACTGTAGCTTCAGCAATCAATCTGTGTTATTCTCTGTAAGGTTTACATTTTATTTTAAAATACGTAACGGTAACTATGATGATAATATACCAACGAAACATTATGTAATTAATTTTTCGTTAACTTTTCTTTTGAAATGCTTATCGAAATTAATCATTATCAGATGTGATTTCGAAAAATTACAATACTGAGGTATTTAGCTTTGTCCATACTATTATACTGCCGAACTTGAACAGAATCTCGCTCAAAATTACTGAGTTTGGGAGAGGAACATGGATGAAAAATTACCTGGAAGATTATTCTTAGTTTTGTTTGAGTGGTTTGGCCTCAAGTGATCGCTTAATACTGGTGGAAGATAATACAAACGGACCGTTGGGACTTGAAGGAAAATTACAGTGATTAAGGGGAAACAAAGTCAGGACTTTGGCAACCAACCGCTTAAGAAAGGGTGACCGCTTAATACGGTGCTCCATAATTCAGGTTTGACCTCCTTTGAAAAACTTTCCCCTGTGTACTACCTAATTACAAAGAAAAATTGCAGTAATGAACTCTCCTCAGTAGGCAACTACAAATCAAGCTTGTAGCTTATGGAAACGATATGGTTGTAGCTCGACCTAAGAGTGAAATTAAGTTTTGTTACGTCTATTATAATGCAAGGTTCGTTTTTGTCGATTGTTGGAAGCAAATGCATTTTCGTGAGAGAATAAATTTGTTAAACCCATTATTGGTTTCCGGTGTTGCAACATGGTGTTGGGATTGCGTGACTTATTTCGATCAAAATAACGACAGGCTTTCTCGGAAACATTGCGCAATCGTCTTCTCCCACAGGTGAATTTGGATATTTAGATCTACTCTTTCAGGTTTCTAACAACAGCTACGTTCAAAGCGATAGACAAGAATATGTCACAGTCAAAAAGGCGAATTCATCTATTCAACTGTGATAATACATACAGGTTAGAGCCTGTTGAGAAGTTAGTGAACGAATTGAAGAAGAAATTGCTTGACCAATTCAGCATCCAAGTTGACCGTGTAGTGAAGCACACATTCAGACTTGCTCAAATGTCTGAAATTGTCGACAACATTCCAACATTAGAGATGGATATGGCCTTCTTCGTGGTCCATGTGCATGAATTCCGGCTCTCGATCAATGAAGACAACGCTGGAATTGGTTACGCCAAGATATACAGAGCTTTACTTCAAGTAACGGGTAAGGAGCGGAAGCATTTTCACTTTTTTGTTTTCCTTGTTTGAAACGTATTTACGTTTCCTGAGCAACTCGTGTTTCGGCAAGCAAAGTCCTTTTTAGGGAAGGCAGTGATCCCATAGTCAAATCTGCTGCAAAACTGTTATATATCTCCCACAACAATGGCGGAGACTCGTCAGATATCGTATGGTTGAAAGCGAAAGTATATTAGCGTAGATTGATATCTTATTTTCATCAAGTTTGAATGTGAACTTAGGTTGCTCCGTAGGGTGGCAACAGCGACCATTTGTTTCATGCGGCTGCGTCAGAGTAATACTCCAAGGAAGTTTGCTGTCCGACCATTCTGTTCCTTCCTGATCGACTTTCGCAAATAGAATGTGCGAGGTCAGGAGGGACTCAAATCGTACATTTGAGGTCTATCACAGGGCTCCCAATCGTAGTATTTTAGGGTTTCCTCGCTGTAAGTAATGTTTTTGACCACTGTGCAAATATGCCGTTTAACGAACCATCAAATATAAACGTTTTAGTGTGGCCATAGTTAACAGAGGTGTGGCTTTTAACTATTAACTATGGTAACGAGGCGAGCAGCAAAACGAAAAGTATAAAGTAATGAAAAATCTATCATGAGAGAATATCATTATAAGGATCTCTGTTTTTCCGAGTACTAAAACACTTGTAGAATATGAATAAATACGGCCACAACCGAAAGCCGAGTGCTTTATTTTTCGTATGTAACACGAGTGGCGAGATTGAGCGACCACGTCACAGTTATCGCCGTTTCAAACTTTGTTGAATGAACTTGGTCTGTAATTTTTTTCGGAATATCAACTGGCTGCAAGATTTGTTGTGGTAAGCGACGAAGTTCCAAATGCATTTTCAGAACAACAAGAGAACGAGAACACTAAAAAGTAAGAGCTGTATGATCTAAAGCTGGATTTTCAGAGAACTCCTCGAAAGTTGCGACGACACATGAATTTAAAAGAAAAAATGGAAAACATCACTCATGAGAATCCATATGTATTTGTATGTCACTCGTATGTAGCCGTATGAACTTTTTTTGTATCCGTCATGTCATGATCGTCGAACAAAACGGTCACGTTCACGCCAACGAATAGAATAACACTGAAAAGCATATCTCATATCTAGTAACAATACTCTAGAGCTCATTTAATTACTTTCGAATATGCTTTATCCAAAGGAGGAGATGTGATCATTGTTATCGGGGGAGATGACAACTATAAGTGCGACGACCAAAAGAATCGAGAGGTTATTTCACGTTGGGCGAAGAGAAAAGTTTCCTCACAATTCAGCGAAGACTATCTTGATGGTAGAAAGAGCTTCATCTTTTCTTGGAACAAACAACATCGAGCGATTCACGAACAAGCTTTGCTGCCTCACTTTGATCCAAACAAGAAAGGAAAAAAGTTTGAATATCAACCATCGTTTACAAAACCAGGACCTGAATCGCGAGTTTCATCTACTGAATCAAGAAATCCGCAAAAATCCAAAACCCAGAAGTTCCCCACACACACACACCCGAAAATGCCTCGCATAACAATTAAGCCATCTCTGCAGTAACAGCGGTGAAAGAAAGTCAGACTGAGACATACCGTAGTGTCGTCAGTAGTACTGGGTGCAGTGGCAGAGACAGTACATGGAAGGAAGCCTTATACAGTAATTATAGAGATGGTGCTGGAGAAACTCTCCTTTCAAACCCTGGAAAAATCCAAGGTTAGAAAACACGTCACTAACAGTTAGTAAGAACTTTTTTCATTTCGGCCACTGATCACAAAAAAAAAAAAAAAAACCTGAAGTTAACACACTTGCTAAAAATTGTATAGCGAGAGGAACTTAGGATAACGCTCTGTCATAGCAAGCCCGGAAGCAAACCAGGCGCGTAGCGTCCTATACGCATATACGAACGTGCGTACTTGAAGTGACCAGAAAATGTTGAAATTTTTAGCAATTGTTTACGCTCAGTTTACTTAGGTTTCTAGATCATATGTACTTGTGCGCACTTGAAAAAATGACCACGCTACACGCCTGCAAACAAGCTCTCACAAATGGGCTTCACTCGCCTTCTCAGATAGATGCAAACCACCTAAATCGACTGGTATGTGAGGTAAAGTTTGACGTTTCCATAACTCATTAAGGAAATAAATTCTGTAAAACTCGTGTCTACCACGCTAACCATTAGGGAACCGTACTTCTCACAGTTAACAAACTTTAAAATGTACGCAGTCTTGTTTTTCGCTCCTTAGATCTGGCAATTCTCGGCTGTAATGTGTCTCATGAATCTTTGAAAGAAGTGTTAACGGTTTTTGAAGGAATCCGTCCTAGCCTTCATTTATCAGACGAACCTTATGTTGGCAATCCCCCAGTTACCATCGTTGAAGAGTTTTTGAGGGAAAATCACTTCAAAGTATCTCTGTTGGTGATGGACGGTTCTACAGTGAGCGATAGTTTCAACAATCACAAAGCGATGGAATATCAACGACTGGTAGGAAGTATAGCGGATAAAGTTGGTAAGTCTTCGAAGTGCAGCACTTCAGTTAATCTCATCTCACAGTAGCTTTGATCAAAATTTTTCAAACCCATTGCTTTATTTTTTGGCGTCAGTCTTTTGTGCTGAAATCGATTTGTCGTCAAGCTAATTGCCTCCAATGGTTCATCTAATGTGCTGCTATTAAAAATAGGAGTGGGAACATGAATTTAAAGTAGCTCTGAGCCCATCCTAGATAACAGAACTTGAATCGGTTTTTCGAAACACGACTAATATTAACCATGTCACACGGTGTTAGTTGTATTTAGACGTGAGGATGCTGTAGCATGCACGGGCTGGTAGTGCTTATCATGTTCGAACCACTCTGATTAAATTCTTTAGAGATCAGTGTGCTCAGTATTGAATGTTGACCCAAATTGTCCGAGAGAAGGAGTACAGTGGTCTTGACATTTTAACATAATCAAAAATATCATCCTAAAATAAAAATTATAACATAACCAAAGTAAAGGGCGCACTCTGATTGGTCAATTAGCGTCCACCATTTGCCCATGGGTGTACGCTGCTGACGTGAGCAAATGCAAAGACCATTTTTCCGCGCGCGCTTGTTTTTAGTGGTCACGTAAGATTGTTAAATAAAAGGGAACTGTTTAACTACAATGTATCAATGTTATGTTATAAAACAAATGGTAAACACCACAGCGTACACTATTGAGTTATGGATGCACTTGGCGGGAGGTTTGCTAACCACTCAAGAAGCTAGAGTCGCTCTCGGCTATCGCCTCGTGCGACTCTTACACTTCTTTCGTGCTTAGCAACCTCCCGCGTGCATCCATAACTCAATAGTGTACGCTGTGGTGTTAACCATTTGTTAAATATCATAAAAAGAAATATCATCCTACCGATCGTCATACGAACGTCAACCTTTTGTCACTTTTTTTTTTTTACAGCTATAAGGGTCGTCATCTTGGTTTGCAATCGTAGCCCCATAAATGTATCAAAGAAGGATGGGATGAAGCCTAAGGAATTCATTGCAGGAATCAATAGGATAGAAAAGGTGTTTGTTGCGGAGGTGAACGATGGAAAACTGGCCGTGAAGAAAGATGTTTTAGTCGAAGTTTTGAGTCCTTCTGTCACATCCTCCACATCAAATACACAGATAATCCGTTCAAGTGGCTTTCAAAGACTGGATGTAAACACTGACTCATTAACCACACATTCAAATAACTCAAGAGGAGAGTCTTTAGAAAAGTATTCTTCAGAAAGGGAAAGCATTCATAGAAAGGTTGCGCAAAATACCCAGCAGCTGGTGCGGGCGTCACAGTTACCGATTAAACCGCCTCCTGTTGTTGCGCTGAGAGGTTTGGCTCGTTATGGAATGATTTGTGGTCAGGAAGGTGATCTTCAGATATGGGACCCTGAATTTAAAGTTCCGGATTACATTCAAGAGAGACTACTTGATGAACTCCGATACACCTCTGTGATGGGAGTAATAATCGTTAAGCACACTGATGGCACACCTGAGTGTTTTATTGACCGAAGTTTGAAAGAATTTTCGTTGAACGAGGAAATACAGCTTGCTCCCGATGAAAAACTCGTATTAAAAACTCGTGTTCATAACGGAGAGGTATCATTTGAAGACATTGACGTACAGTTTAATAATGGGAATGTGTGTATCCCTCAACACATTATCGATGGTTTGAGAGCAAAAGATAACAAGCCTAATGGTGACCTTTACATTATTTCAGATAACTCGGACAAGTTTCGGTGTGTAGTAAAAAGTGCAAATAATTTTGAAAAAGTAATAAGAACTGCAAAGGAAGATTTTCAACCACTGTGTCGGAATCAGTGGTATAAAATTTGGTAAATATATATTCTGTGTTTGAGGGAGGACAAAAGTTGCATTGCGCGTTTGAACGACTCACAGCGAGGGCCAATATGCCTCAAGACTAAGCTTTCGCTGTCAGCAATCAATCTGATTTATATATTTGTAGAGGTTTAAGTTTTAGTATTAGATGTAACGCAATGTGACACTGACATTGATGACATGATGTCATCGAAACGTTCTGTGGCGCTTTTTCGTTCATTCTCCTTTTCAAATTCCTATCGAAATCAATCAGCCTTATTTGATGTAATTTCTCCCAAAAACGGTTTCATGGCTTTGGCTCTTTTTACCGAATTGTTTAAATATAGACATGATTATGCTTCGTGGTTGTTTTGACTTCCCAAGCAGGTAGTTGCTGTGTCGTGAATCGTTATTATCAGAGTATTTTCTTGGATTGCGTGACTCGTGTCGATTGGTATAACTACTGGCTTTCTGAGAAACATTGCGCAATCGTCTTCCTCTATAGGTGAATTTGAATATACGATATCTTCCAGAAGGTAATAACAAAAGGCTTCGCTCAAAGTGATAAAAAAGGCATAAATAGAATATGTCACAGTTAAGAAAGCGAGTTCATTTGTTCAACTGTGATAATACATACGGGATGGAGCCTGTTGAGAAGTTGTTGGACGAAGTAATGAAGAAATTGCTTGACCAATTCAGCATCCATGTTGAACGTGTAGAAAGACATTCATTCAGACTCTCTCAAATTTCTGAAATGGTCGACAGGATTCCAACTCTAGAGATGAATTTGGCCTTTTTCGTGGTTCATGCACATGAATCACGACTGTCGATTAACGAGGACAACGCAGGAATTGGTTACGCCAAGATATACAGAGCTTTACTACAAGCAACGGGTAGGAAGCGGAAGTATTCTCACTTTCTCGTTTCAACACATTTAATTATGCTTGATAACGCTTTGTTAGGTCAGCAAAATTATCTATACAAAAAGTAGTGGTCGACAAATTTACTGCAAAAGAGTTATCTATCTTCAACAACAGAGGCCTATCTGACACCGAAGTTGAAAGCGAAAGTATGTCATGAGCCGATAGGTAGATCATAGTAACGTTCGACGATTGCTCCACAAACTAGCAAACAGCCACTAATTGTTTTTATGCAGCTGCATCAGTGTAATGCTCGAAGGAAGTTTGCTTCCCGACCTTTCTGATCCTTCGACTTTCTGGGATGGGATCAAGTACTCAGAATAGGGAAGACCCCTGCACTTTTCTTAGTTTTAAGAAGGTAATCTTGCATATTGTTATTTCAGAAGCTGAAACTCAAAGAGCATAGTACCTTTCCCCGGTTCCGCTCGAGAGTTTTTATAAAAAAAACCACAGGACCCGAGAAAACTTTAATTTATTTGAATTTTCATCGGGATGCTACTCGTTCAAGTTGGGCACGTATAAGCATACTAAACATTTCTAGTACGCGTAACTGCCTGCTAGAACATGCAAATGAAGCCAACTCGAACTGCCAGGAAAGTATACGTATAAATGGGAAGGAGAGGCATATTTAAGAACTATTTTCCTTTGGTCATCTACGGCTGAGGCAACAGTGAAAAAGAGAAAAAAACTATTCAACAATGGTAAACAAATCAGCAAGACTTTTCATCGGATATTCTGAGTTTTCAAGGCATATTTATTCGTAAAATTTCTATGCAACGATGAAACAGTCAGCTGTTCACCTTTAAAAAAAATAATATTTTGCCAGCAGCTATCTATGGCAACCAGACTGAGGTCAAATGCTTCTAAATCACATGAAATCCATCTGAACAATCACTCGATAGTAGAGCCATTGAAATCAATATTTGATCGTATGTATTGTTGGAAACAGACGTAAATTTATCTGACTGATCCAGAAAACGGGATGTTCTCTAGACTTTATGTGAATTATTATCTACCCTTTGGTAAATAAGTGATATTTAGTGCCATTGTCTCAGTTGGTAAAGCTACAAAACAAAGCTGTAAGAATCATCAACAATGTACCTCTTTGTGACCATATTATTCCCAATTATGTAAACCCTGGCCTAATTAAACGTCTTGACATAATTAACTTAAGTACGTGCCAACTAACTATCTCGCTATATTATGCCCGTCTCCATTTTCTTTATCTTTTTTTTAACTGATCAATAGCTTGTAATTGTTGAAATGGAGGAAATACAAAATGCAAAATAAAATACATATACAAATAGACCACAGCTAACGTCAAAATGCGGTAAGAACAAGATAGTGGCATACGAGGCGCATGCAGTCGAACGCGTCACCGATTCAAAACGAACTGAAATGTACGAAAATCGATTCAGAAGACGTCTACAAGGCCCATGATTGACTCAAATTGAACATGCCAGGTCTATTTCGTGCAACACACATTATTTTCGGGTGGCAACTACCCATCGACATGCTGATTAGAGATGGTTTCTGTATCACCACTCATTTAGTCAATCAAGGGCATTATAATTCCACATTTTAGATCTGGTCCCGAGAATTTAATTTTTGTTGAGAGATAATAATGCTGCACTTATTTACATTTGAATCTGCTTTGTCCACAGGAGGAGATGTCATTGTTGTTATCGGCGGAGATGACAATTACAAAAGCGATGACGAAAAAAATCGGGAAGTTATTTCACGTTGGGCGAAAAGGAAAGTCTCCCCACAGTTCAGCGGAGAGTATCTTGATGGCAGAAAGAGCTTCATCTTTTCTTGGAACAAACAGCATCGACCGATCCACGAACAGGCTCTGTTTCATCACTTTGATCCAAACAAGAAAGGACAACAGTTTGAAGACAGGCCACCACGTGCAAACCAACCTTCAAGGACAGAACCTAAATCGCGAGCAAATCTGAGAGAAAAGGAAAATTTACACACACCCAAACTTTCCCAACAAAATGATGAATCCATATCTGCACTAAAAACGATCAGAGAAATGCAAACAGGTACACAACGTAGCAGAGAGACAGAGATCAGTAGTCGGAGAGATAGTTTTGGAGAAATACCGTCTTCAACCCCTAGAGAAACCAAAGGTAAGGGTAGACCTTGATAAATTGTGAGGTTGTCACGAAATGAGAGAAAAAAAAATTCACCTGCCATGTCTATTTCGGAGGGCAAATCACGCCTTATGCCGGTTCATAAATTTACGAATGACACTCTCCTTTCTGTAAAAATTCACGCGTTACATATTGATTTTGGCCTAATCACGCGTCACGTACAGGCCCCTTGCCTCTCTCTAGGAGAATGGTCAGATATTAGCTTTGAAAAGTTTTCTGTAAAGTTAAGCCAGCGATCACATGATATGAAACCATTTGTAAAACAGTCAGTCATATGTTTTGCTTGGTTCCATTGGCTACCTCCTTTATCCGCTTGTGTCAGACAAAAATCCCGACTGCAATAAATCATTAATATAGAATTGTATAGCGAGAGGTTATGTGCTGTTATTACAGGGCCGAGCTACGAGCAAACAAGCTCTCACAATTGAACGACACTAATTCATAATTACCTTCAACTAGGGATGTAAACTTGTTCAAGTCAGAATCGACTAAAACTACGATAACTACCATTTCGATACCATTCTCGCCATCAAAAGGCGGAAAGAAATTATCTTTTAGCGATTGGAGATTATGTTTGACGTTTCTGTCACTCATTGACAGAGGGAAATTTTTGTTGACCTCTGGTCTGGCCATCGTGCCTCGTGCGGTTATTAAAATGTTTTAAAAAAAGTATGACCAACTGTATTTACCCTTTAGATCTGGTATTTCCCGGCTGTACCGTGCCACCTGAGTCTGTACGAGATCCACTGCAAAAAGATTCTGACGGAACTCGTCCCATCCTTCAGCTATCAGTCGGAACTTCTGTGAAATCTACTCCAGACCATGCTCATAATAAATTCTCAGAACCACAATCCTGTCATGGGAAGATTGCTCCAAATACCCCGCAGCCTGTACTGGCGACACAACTGAGTGTCACCAAACTCGAAATATAAAACCTTTTTCGCTAGACAGTGAAAAAACACTAGCTGCCGATGAAAAACTCGTATTGAAGACTCGTGTGCGCGAGGGAAAGGTCTCTTTTGAAGACGCCGATGTACAATTTAAGTATGCAAATTTGTATATTCCTCAATACATTATCGATAGTTTTACAGAAAAGGATAATGGTAAACTAGTGTACATCATTTCAGATAGGGAAGACAAATTTCGATGTGTAGTAAAACGTGAGGGTGTTGGCGAGACAGCGAAAGAAATTGGGGAGAAAGAGGTTTACTTATGTTTTCCTAAGTTTTTTTAGGGTTCTGCATTTCCTTTTTGTTTGACAAAGTCAAATTGATACCTTGGAAGGAATGCCATCCATTCCTTAAAGTTACATCTGTGGCTATCAGTTAGGGAATTTGCTTTTCGAAACTTATCACCAGATAATCAGATTTTTTTATGAAATGATCAGATATAACATCGCATAAATATGATGTTAATGTATTTACCTTTCTTCACAAAAGTATTTAGAATTTCGTAATTAGTCGACTCATTATAACACAGCCAAGAAATCATAGTAGCCTTCAACTTTCATTGAACTCGCTCATAGCCTCTTCCAGTTGTCCATTCCGTGAAACTAAGCGTGAGGATAAATGACGCGAAGGTTGCGGCTGAGCAAACTTGCGACTTGCGACTTGCGACTTGGCCCTTACAGATTATGTGACTTTTTGGCATGATCAGAAAAAAACGAGTACAATTTTTGCTCCTTTTTCAAAAAAAGCACTGCAGCCCATTCAGCATATTTTAGTTGTTTTTTTTTTTCAACGGAACATAATAAGAGTCATTAAACGTGATGCTAACATCGTAAATTTTAATAAATTAATTCACTGCAGTTTTTTGTCAGAACAAGGGTGCTTCTCCAAATGAAATGAAATATCATGCTCTATTAACCATAAATATATAATTTTAAGCATAATTTTGAAACAATCGTGCAGTGCTAGTAGCATAGCATGCTACTTTTACGAGGACAGTAAATATATATTGCATATTGATTTAGAGAAATAGAAGAGATAATAATCGGGTGATCGGTGGAATGGCGGATTATCTCAAGACGCAGAATGACGGAATATCCTTAAAGTGTAGAATGCCTTGTATGAAACAAAAGTCGCAGAAAATGGAATTGCATTATTATAAGAAAATTATTTACAATTAACAGGCGAAATTGAGAGATGCCTAGCCTCTTTAAATTTTATTATATTACTACTACATACAATTATTATTACTGTAGATAGTGTTATTATTTGTTACCATTTATTTATTGGTTGGATGTCAATTAGAAAATATATTCTTGAATCATCTTTCCCTTGTGGAACAGAGTACTCATAATTTAGTGGAATGGGGCACATTTGCTGTCGGTTTTGCATTTGAGACAAATCTTCTGCAACACTACCTTCTAGCATCATTAAACAACTTCTGGCTCTTTTCAATACTCTAAAACTTGTGCTATACCAATAGCCACATGTAGTCTTTGACCGTCTATTTTGTAGACAAATACATCAGTTAAATACCCCGGACAATAAGTTTTCCGATTTCAATTTTTTAGAGTATAACAGCTGGATATAACGTAGTGCCAACATATGAAATAAAGTTCCTACGATACGAGATTCTTTTTTGCGTTTCCTAGTTGATAGTTATCTAGTTTTCTTGCGCACTGAAAGAACGATTTGCCGGCCAAAACGATTGTTACATAGCTGTGATGTTACGTAGCTGTGACATGATATGACGGCAGCTAAGGCGGAAGAAGGAGAAATTAAGAAGAGAGAGAAAATGTGCTGCGTAGCCGGAGCGCTAAATGATGCTAGATGCTAGAATTATACTCATATACCGGGAATTTCCATACACTTCCTTCCAAGGTATGAAAATTTATGGCCAGTATGGATGCTTTTCGTTTGTCGACATGAAGCTAGAGGAGACTTACTGCTTCAGAGTCGTCGGCCTCACTACATTTATCGTATCCAAAAGTCAATGCAGCCGAAATTTTCACTTACAACACCTATGTCAGTTATTTGCCAGTGAGCGGAATGGGACATGTGGTTATGTTGGGCTTAAACTACAAACGGTTTTCTTTATTGAAATTCCTATTTGGAGGCGAACTTGAACCTCTGCCTCTGCGATATCTGAGGAAAAGAGAAACTTGCAAAAAAAAAAAAAGACCGATGTTTATCGACGAAAAATCATCGTGCCCTGTAATACAGCTGATTCGATGCTGCTGTTTAAAGTTAACTTTTCAGTGCGAAAGGCTTCTTTTGTCGTAATCTTGACCTAAACACCACAGGAGAGAAAACGTCTAAGGCCTAGTTTATGCGTCGCGCTACAGTCGAATTTAATTCAAGGTCCCTCAAGCAATTAAATTCGACGATAGCGCGACTTCTAAAACGAATTAAATTCGTCTGGTAAATTAAATTCGTCCTTGACGTTTTATCAGTCTTGGTAAAAGATGGATAAAATATCGATAACGCGTCTTCAGTTTTAACGTCGCACTAGCGTCGCGTCGAATGAAATGCAAACATTCTCTCAATGTATTTCCATTTATTTTGGCGAGCTCGCAGCGACCCGTGGCGCGTTGAAGATGCTGCTTATTTAAATTCGATCGTGTTGATTTCGACGCATAAAACCACGCCACGACTTATGTCGACGGAAAAACGAATTTAATGGAATTAAATTCGTCTGAATTAAATTCGACTGTAGTGCGACGTATAAACTAGGCCTTAGTCAGTCTCCTCCGGCCTCCGTTTGATGCACACGGTTCACCTTTGTACGGCTGAACCGTACTCGCAACTTCCATTTCTTCTCTCTCACTGAGTATGATGTATCACAACTCTCAGAAGAGCTTGCTTCTGTTGATCTAAATGACTATTCTAGAGTATTTAAACGCTGGCGAAATCAATAAAAAATTCCGAGAGATGTGAGATTTGGAAGGGTCACCTCAGAGTTTTCTGCGTCATCACCATCTACAGATCCACTGGAAGACAAAGTAAGAGCACTTTTGGGCCCGAGTTTTATTTATTTATTTTTTCAACTTTTCTTTTTTTGAAAAAGGTTTCTACAAATGATAAGCTTGATAAGTGCGCAAAAAAAAAAAAGAAGAAAAAGAAATCGCTTCATAGGCATTAAAGGAAACCTCTGGCTTTTGGGACATCATTCTCAGGCATTAAACCCTTAGGAATACATTTTCTTCTTCTACTTCGTTATGAATGCAGGCACGTTTCGTGGGTCGCAGCCTCTCCTTTGTTGTTTTGAACCAGCTTCTTTCTCGTGTACGCGAAAATAACAAGAGAGAGGCCCTGGGAACGATTTCAGACCATAATATGCTTTTTATAAAGAGCTTCTCGGAAATAGTCTACCACGTTCGTCTCCAGCAAATGATAGATGCTCAAAACAAAAAAAGATTGCGTTCCAGATACTAAGAGCAAGCGAAAAGAATGATGACAGAGCCGCTAAAGATTCATCTTTTTAATTGTGATAGTATTTACGACTTAAACGTGGTCGAGGACTTATTGATATCGGCGAAATCGAAACTCGGCTTGGAATTCTCGGTAGAGAAGCATATATTTACTTTGCTTCAAATACCTGAGCTAAGCACCAAAATTATTCCCGAGATGCAGATGGATTTTGCAATGTTCGTGGTGCATGCACACGAATCTGGTTTGTTTATCAACCACAGGGACTTGGAACAAGGCTACACAATGGTATACAGAGCTTTGTTGGAGGCAACAGGTAATTCAGTGGTAATAATTGGTTTCTTGTCTCTTCATTGTAATTGTTGATCCGAACTATCTATGCCGATCTGTATTGAAATTTAACTGGAAGCGTCAAGATAAATATTATTTGTATCTAAGTACAAGTATCGAACGTTTAAACTTACTCGTTTTATATTTCTGACAGAACGAACGCACATTGAAAGCGGAGACAATCTGAACCGTTTCCGAGAAAATTGTTTTTTTCTTTTCCTCTTTCGACCAAAATATTATTTGCTGACTTACCATGAGATAAACTGGATCAGAAAAGTTAAATAATCTATGATAATAGAAAATAATAAATTCTTTGAAAATTGGTGTCATGCATCATTTCAGTAGAATCCAGTACGTTTAAATGCCAAGTCCCGTCGGCTTATTACCTCTTGCTGAATCAATAATTACCTTGTATTTGCTCCAGGAGGGAGAGTTATCGTTGTGATTGGAGGCGATGACAACTACAAGAGCGAAAGCGAAGAAAACGAGTCTTTCATCTCGCATTGGGCGAAGAGAAGAATTGCACTTCCGCAGTTTAGACAGGAGTTGATTGATAGAAGAAAAAGCTTCGTGTTTTCGTGGAACAAAAGTCACAAAGCAATTCACGTGGAGGCTCTGGTACATTATTTCGACCCGAATGCGCAGGGAAGGAAATTTGAGCATCAAAGCCTTAAAAGAAGCATACAGTCCAAACCTCAAGCACCATCATCCGCAAATGTTACAGATCTGGATCCTGATCAAACATTGGCATCATCTGTGGCCAGCCTTGAGATCGGAGTTATAAGCAACAGCAGTGGAGGAGTCACAGGCAGGGATCCTCGGACCCTGAAAGGGGAGAAAATTCATGGTATAGGTAAACAACTATTTTGATAATTTTCTGGTTTTATAGGCTGGTAACATTTGAGGCAATCTCACTTTGGTGTTTTGTCGTTTGGAATGAGTTTTAAATTACGTATTGGTATACTAAAACATAAAAAATAGCCTATGCACGTGTGTACAAAATCGGTCCCCTAAGAATTTAACACTATTTTTAAATAATATCTATTAAATTTTTTGTTGCACTGATGTGCGTCCTCATCTTACATAAACTCACAGATCATGTTGCCATAGAGTTCAGAGTTCGAAACTCAAAACGTAGCTGGAATAAAGGCTGATTAAGTGCCTACCCTTTTTTTTGGCACAATTTTTGTGAGTAGGAAAGGATGGAGAGCTCTCCTGTTAAATGTTGTATGAATTTACTTTACCTAAGGGATGTCACAGGGACTAGAACTCTCTTTGTTGACCTCAAACAAGCTGGCCACAAATTCTGCCCTGATGATCCTTGGAATTTCTCTTTTCGTTTAAGTTGGCCTGTCACTCACGACTTATACCCAACTTATGAGTTTCGACTCGCTCCTCTAGCTCGATTATTTGCTGCTTCCTTTCATCAGTGGGGTAGAGGAAGTGTTTTCTTTAAAATCTGCTGTTTAGTTTGGTTTGGAAAGGCCGGGGGAAACAGGGTTTTACCATTGTGAAGCCATGTTGTGGCTGTCTAGGCTTTTATGGAGTAGTCTTACTCACTCACTGACAATCACTCGGACATTTCTCAGAAGACATGTCTGAATGGGTTTCATCAAAGTGTCGATGTCCCCCTTGCCAGCCCCAAGATCAAATGCACTGGTGATCCGTTCAAAAGGATTTCATTTGGCAACCAGTTTTAAATGCTAATTCTAATTGTCCACAGATTTACGTCGATCTGGCAGAGGTCATCTACATACAAAAAGCACTCATGGCAAGAGTGCTCCAAATACCCTGCAGCCTGTGCGGTTATGAAAATTTATTCAATATATGACCACCTGTATTTTACCCTCTAGATCTGGCAACTTCCCGTTGTACCTTGCCACCTGAGTCCGTAGGAGATCTGCAAAAATATTCTGATGGAACTTTTTCCACCCTTCAGCTATCAGCCGGAACTTTCGTGAAATCTACTTTAGACCATACTCAAAGTAAATCTTCAGAACTAAACCGCTGTCATGGGAAGATTGCTCCAAATACCCCGCAGCCTGTACTGGCGACACAAATCTCGGTAAACCTGCCTCCTGTTGTTTTACTGAGGGGTATCGCTCGATACGGAAAGATATCTGATAAATTAGGCGACCTTCAAGTTTGGGACCCTGAATACAAAATTCCAGGTGATGTTCAAGAGAAGCTCCTTCAAATGTGCAGAAATAGCCCTGCGACTGGAGTACGAATCATAAGGTACAGTGATGGTACAACTGAGTATCACCATACTCGAAATATAAAACCTTTTTCGCTAGACAGTGAAAAAACACTAGCTGCCGATGAAAAACTCGTATTGAAGACTCGTGTGCGCGAGGGAAAGGTCTCTTTTGAAGACGCGGATGTACAATTTAAGTTCGCAAATTTGTATATTCCTCAATACATTATCGATAGTTTTACAGAAAAGGATAATGGTAAACTAGTGTACATCATTTCAGATAGGGAAGACAAATTTCGATGTGTAGTAAAACGTGAGGGTGTTGGCGAGACAGCGAAACAATTTGGGGAGAAAGAACTTTTTTTAACTTTTCCGAGGTTTTTTTAAGGGCATAGTTAAATTCCTATTAAGGTGAAGTGTAATTGATGCCTTGGAACGAATGACATCCTAAAGATATAACTATGGCCATTAGCAGTGACTCTGATTTTAAAATTTAATACGATATCATATTGAAATGTTTTAACATTAAAGTGTTTTACCTTTGGTGACAAAAGCAACTAGATTTCTAATTAGTCTAATTCCTCTAATACCGTCCTCAGTAATGTCACTGATTTATCTACAATTTACCTTGCGTCGCTCATTAAAAGTGGTTTGTCAAAACATAGGCAGCCCAAGCTCACTACTAGTAGTGAGCTTGGGCTGCCTGTGGTCAAAATACTGTAGTCTTGAGGGGGTATGACAAAAATTTACGAGCGTGGAAGTCTTGTACTTCAATGCATATTAAACTTCGTTGCAATGTACTAAAAATAAAACAAACTTCAATTTTCTTTTAAACCTTGGAATGCCAATCATAGATATCATTTAAATATCCTTAAAATGTGAATATATAAGGACGTGCTATAAAGTTTGTAGAGACTCTACCAGAGTTGATTAGAGCAAGACAGAGTCGATTATTCAGTCAGAGTCAAAGTGGTTAGAGAGCAGGGAAGTGAGTTAGCTGTGGTAGAATCGTATCAGAAAAGAGATATAAAATAGACTGAGAAACGACAGTTCGAGAGTCCTTGGTGTACTTCTCTCAGCGTGGTACGCTTTGCAGCCAGTTTCCCCTCAACACGCGCCAGCACTAGTTCAATAATATTTGTTCACTACATGAATAGAAACTTACATCTCTCTTGCTTGGAAAAGTAATAGAACACAATGTTTATGTTCTAACTAGACGTAACAATTTTTAATAGGAATGATTTTGTTGTGTCTTTTAATCTAATTTTTGCCTGGCCGGTACAGTTACAGCTCAAGGAATGGAAATATTTGTAACCCTAGTGCAACCGGCTATTAGTATTACCTGCAACATTATTGTTTCTTTGATTTATAATAAAAAAAGTCAAGAAATTAGAATGAGCAAGACGGAATGGGTGATTGTTTTTTGCTTATATTACTGAAGAAATTTTCCCGCTTCGCATAATTTGTTCATTTTTCAAGTTGCGTGAAATCCGCTCCAATCCAGTTCTTTTAAATTCTTATATCAGTGTAAGCTTATAATTCCATTGCTTTCAGAGCGAAGTGATAACAGAATGGCCAACTTGTATCTTTGTTCAATATGGAGGGGAGGTAACAGACAAATCTATTTCCAGTTGCATCGATCCCCGAATTTCCACGAAGGAGAGAAAACATAATTTTCAGTTTACGCGAAATTTACTCGCAGATCCATGGCAGTTATAACGAGTCAACTGATTTCGTAGTAATCACTGCTCTACGCATTATCAAAGAATGAGTTTTTGGCTTGAATAACATGAACTTAGAGCAAAATCTTCCCATGTGCCCGCGTTGCGCTACATGCGTTTCGTCACGAATTCTCTTGACAGCTACTCAACTGTACCCATCATGCATTTGTAGCCCATGGTTTTTTTCCGAGAAATTCGTTATTCGTTATCTTCCCATGTCACAACAACTTCGTGCATCTTATGTTACCTTTGTAATCTCTGGGTGAACGGTGATCTCTTCCAAAGGAATTATTTTTTCATTTGAAGGTATGTAATATGATTTCCTGGAGTAGAATCGAACGCCATCAACAAGCTTCATAACGCTTCAATGACCTAATCTTGATGTCATTTCCATACAGTCTTAGGTGTAGGGACATTTCAGGCTTCAACAGCATCTCCTAGATAAAAGAAATATGATGGCATCACCCCGTAAGTTTCATCTCTTCAACTGCGACCGTCTCTGTAAGCTCGACCCCATCGAAGACTTATTGTTGACAACGACAGAGACACTTGGCATTAAGATATCTGTGAAGCAACACTATTTCTCGCTTTCCGAAATATCTGAATTCAGCGATCAAACGATTCCCACCCTGGAGATGGATGCTGCCGTCTTAGCTGTACATGCAAACGAATCTCGTCTTTCCATCAACGAAGACGCACAAGGGGGATACACGAAAGTTTACAGAGCTTTGCTTCAGGCGACAGGTATAGCGAAACCGGAAGTTTATTACGACGGGAGTTATTGGAATCTTTATTTTAAAAAGTATTCGTCAAGTCGTAATATTGTAGTTTCTGCGAAATGAACTCATTTGTGTGTTTTTTCTATTGTTATATATATCATATATTTTCAGTTTCCGCTTCGTTCTTTACCTTTGGGATATTTACAGTGATTTGAATATAAATTTCTCTGTTTTGAAATTTAAACAATTTTACCTCATTGTAGAGGTTCACGGTACATTTTTTGGTAACTGCAAACGAGGGTTCTTGAAAGTAACACTTGAATAAGAAAGTCTAGAGCGTATGCAACAGTTTGATATGTAATTTATAAAACAATTTCGCAATTTTGAACTAAATCGACACAAAACGTTCCTCGAGTTGTTACTTTCAAGATCATAATTTGTCGGCATCACTGAGTAACGGGCTTCGTGAGCACTTTTAGCTACACCTTTTTCTCCCTTTCGATGAATATTTTTTAATTTCTCAAATTTAAAGGAAATAGTTGTACACCGCACTTATGCAATAAGAACTATAGGTCACTGAGCTCGTTCACGAGCTTAAGGTTATCATGCCTTTTCAACTGGTCCATTGATCGAAAAACAATACCGTGTAAGGTAAACATTGGTCGAGACACCATTTCAAGTATGACGTCACAAACGATTTTCAATATCGCGGGCAAGTTTATATACGTTGTCTTTTGCGAAATTAGAATTTTCGACGATTTGGATGGTTTGATTACTGAGTATTGAGATATTTAAGATCCCGACAGTATCAAATAGTCTTTTTTTTAGCAGTTTGAATGAGAATGAATAGTGTCCATAAGTTTCATATTTCGAATGAAAACATAATGCTGAGTGGCTGAATTGTTGGCAGAAGATATTCGATTGGTTGTGCTTTTTTCGGAGCTTTTGGAGTGAATCGAGAATTTCTTGATACCAAAATAGGACGTTTGACAAGTAGTGTTTTATACTTCACGTGTGCGAATTTTCAAAGGTTCAGTTTGTATGGTTCTTCTCATCATTCCCTTGATTAATCTCTATTGAGCTCACGGCGCCGTACGTCTTTTCCCAACCCTGGTCATGCCGTGGCGTACTGCCCCCTTAGATTTTATTCTGAAGCATAGAGGGATTTTTTCCAACGTTTTTCAGTAAAGGCACCTTCTGGATCGTGCGGGTCATTTAACAATGCATGTTATTTTAAGTAATAATACTCATAAGACCCTGAGGCTACGTACATTTGAATCTGCTTTGTCCACAGGAGGAGACGTCATCATCGTTATCGAGGGAGATGATAACTACAGGGGAAACGAAGAAGAGAATCAAGAGGTTATTTCACGTTGGGCGAAGAGGAAAGTTTCCTCGCAATTCAGCGAAGATTATCTTGATGGCAGAAGGAGCTTCATCTTTTCTTGGAACAAACAACATCGAGCGATTCACGAACAAGCTCTGCTGCATCACTTTGATCCATTCAAGAAAGGACGAAAGTTTGGAAATAATCCACCTCAGCGAAAGGAACAACGAAAGCCAGAAACGCCACCACAAGCAAGATCGAAAAAATTAACACCGGCTCCCTTATGTAGAAGTTATTCCTCGCCAGTTGAACAGCAGTCTAAATCAAAGATGCCAACGAAACAAGAAAGTTTCCTGTATCCCTATGAAGCTGCAACTGGACCAAGGAATGATAAAGAAGAGCACACTTCTGTACACCCTCTCGATAGTACAACTAGGAGCAGCAGTATCTCGAGCGATGGGGAAAACACAGCAATTAGCAGTGATCCAGGAGCCAGATCCAAGGAGATAATCCCTCCACTAATTGGAGAAACCAAAGGTTAGAATATAGTCTAAACAACAGATTTAAAGGAGAATAGTAAGACCCCTTCTCCAGTTACCTGAGAGATGATAGATATAAAATATTAAATACAGTTCCTTATTAACTCTTGTTTTGCTTAGTGCTGATTCATACCAAAATGGTAATTTTTTTTGCTCACTTGTAGTCTCCAGTGAGAGTAAATAAATCTTTGATACGTTAGTATGAGGTGGGTGCAAAACTAATGCTAAACCTATAATATCTCTGTTGCTGTTGGCTAAAAAGGGAGCTTTTAGATCTTACTTGCTGAGATTAATTGGCCATGTGTTCTCAACTTAACAAATGTATTCCATGTAGCTGTTCTTCTGTACAGTAATAGATGATTTATGACGCCAAAATGTGGTCATAACAAAAAGTAATTAGACAACCGTGCCCACACAGTTGAAACTGAAAAGCATGCTCCGGAAATCATGTAATTTTCATCTTTATCATTTAAGAATTATTTACGAACTTATAACTCTGACCGTGATTTTAGATTCCAAATATAACCTACCCTATCAAAAGTTGTCTTCAAATGTGCTTAAAATATGATCATAGACGCTGCGATTCTTTTTATCTCGCTTAGCAAACCTGGCCAACTATACTTTGTCGCAACCAGGTCTCAAATACCTTCTTTCTATCTCTTGAATATCTCTTTGAATAGTAACGACATTATTGTCTAAAATGATGATTGTTTTTTTTTTAGTTTGGTGTGTACAGCCAGGTACCAAAACTAAGTCGGTCGAATTTGTTAGCGCTTTTTAAGCGATTTTCTGAAGGTAAAAATAACTCATGGGAATCTCAACCTGCGTATTTCTCCTTTAAGGAATATTTTAAGTGTACGGCCATCTGTGTTTCACTCTTTAGAATTGGCGATTCTTGGCTGTAACGTGTCACATGGGTCCTCGGAGGATGTGAAAAAAGTTTTTGAAAAACTTCTTCCCAGCCTTCACTTGTTAGAGGATCCTTTGACTGATAACCCTCCAATCACCAAAGTTAAAGAATATTTGAGGGATTATCGCTTCAGATTCTGTGTGTTGGTGGTGGACGGTGATACAGTAAGGGATGGTCGTGACAATCAGAGATCAGAGGAATTACAAAGACTTGTAAGACTTGCGGTGGATAGAGTCGGTAAGTTATTTCTTACCTTATGTCGGTAATTGGAATGAATTAATCAAAAATGACAATCATTCTTACCACCATTTCTCCGCTTCTCCATATTTTTGTATCGCTGAATATTTTCGATGAATTCATTCACAAACACCGTCGGACAAAAATAATCTTACCTCTGAATGCTTGAGTGGAGAAATCATTGTCTAAGGGAGGGAAGGTAGGTCTAGAAAAGCGAGGAATCATGATCCTTTACTACGGTAGGATTAATGCTTTGTCAGCACACAGACTTCCTGTCGCAATGGCAGAATGGAGTGGATTAATTTTTTTAAACTAAGATGCAATCAAACCTAACTGAATGTCGTACATATTTATCATATCTTATCTTTCTTTTTTTATTAGATGAAAAAGTCGTTATCTTTGTTTGCAATCGAGAATCAAGAACGGGCGGAGTTACATGTGAGGATTTCACTGAGCGAGTCAGTAGAGTAGAAAAGACGTTTGTTGTACATTTAAATAACGGAGAGCGAAGCCTGGAACTGAATGAGATCGTCAAAGTCTTGAGGGAGCAGAGATCTTCTACGCCAATTTCAAAAGGTCTTCAAGAACTGCATGGAAACTTTGACTCAAAATTCACAGATTCTTTCGGATACTGTCCTCAATGCAGCTCCTCAGAAGGGAAATGCATTCTTTGGAAAGATGCTCAGAACACCCAGCAGCTTGTGCTGACCACGCAGTATGAAGTAAAAGTCCCTGCTGTTGTGTTACTGAGAACTATCGCTCGCCACGGAAAGATATCTAAACGGCTTGGTGACCTTCAAATATGGGACCCTGAATTAAATGTTCCAGATGACTTCGAGGAAAAACTGTTAGTAAACCACTCGAACACCCCTGAGATTGGAGTGATAATCTTTAAGTCCAGCGATGGGACTCTTCAGGGTTTCACTGATCCAGATATAAAAGAATTCCCCATGGAGGAGGATGTATCCAGGCTACCTCCCAATGAAAAACTTGTTATGAAAACTCGCATCCGTAACGGAGAGGTATCTTTTTACCAGGAAGATGTACAGTTTAAGTATGGAAATCTGTCTATCCCTCAATACATTCTCGATAATCTAAAGAAGATTAAGGCTCAAGGTGACTTGTTTGTCACTTTAGATGACTCACACAATTTTCATTGTATTGTGAAAAAAGGAACAATGGATCAAGCGGCTAGTCTTCATAAAAGTGCAGAGGATAGAGCAAGGAGAGCGGCTCATTTTTTGTGGCCAAGCAGATTTTAAAGGACTGAGAAAAATGAACTTTCTATTCAGTTAGGTAGAACTAAAGTCATGTGGCTCCTTCCGAATGAGTAACAGCCAGCGCCTATGTCCTTAGGAAGAGAGAGTTCCCTATACCCTTTAGTAAAACTCAGTCACATAAAAGTATTTGGCTTTTTCACGCTTCACGAATATCATCCAAAACTCTTTCACGTTTAAGCAAAATTCAAGAAAATCACGTTGAATTACTATTTTACTTTTCTAGTCTTGACCCAGTGATACGCTTCAAAAGATAATGTCATGTCTCATCTTGGTTGTTCAAGAACCGGTAGTGGTCTGTTTTGCGAGTTTTGTCGATCCACATGAAGTCCATCTCCTGTCAACAGCTAACCACAGCCGTTCGAGAACAATACGTACATTTTAAAAACATTATAATAGTCGGAATCTCATCACACAAAACAAAATGGTTCACGAATCACGTTTAATTCAGCCTTAATTCACGGGTCACATGTGAATAAAATATTTCGTTCATGTGGACATAAAAAGACCTTACCGTCTTTAATCATGATTCACGAATAAATAAAAATTCAAACCACAATTCACGAGAAAGCAGACTACCCAATCACGCTTCACATAAAAAAGTATAGGGGACCTTCTAAAAATTATATTAACGGCTTCAGGAATTTAATCTGACATACATTGAAAAACCGCGTACAAGAATCCAGCCTTTAAAAGATCAAGAGTCAGCTTACATGTCTGACATAAGTTTTAATTAATTACCAAAAAGTAAATTACTAATAATTACTTACGTATCTGTCAATATGCACTGATTTCTTAGTACAAACATTGGTATGCTTTAAGTACAGAAAACAATGGGAGAGAGAAAGGGGAAAAAACTGTCGTTTTTTCCCTTACCTCCTGCCCCTAGCCCCTCGCCTTTTCACTCGTCCTAGATTTTCCACTTGTGCGATATGGCGATCGAATATTTGCCGCTCTGAATCACGGGCTACCACCTGCAAGCAGGCTACGGGTTAGAAGTAGGAGTCTTTTTACTTAGGTTATTTTCACATTTTATTATTATTATTATTATTAATAATGTTTGAACGCATTTCAGTTCGGCAAGCAGAGTTCTCTTTTTAATGGGCTAACGGTATCCGTTTCTTAGTTTTGAAATTCTTTCCGTCACTGAAACAGTTAGAATATTTAAGTAGGAATCACTTAGTTTCAGATTCAAGGAGATAATCCCTCCACTACTTGGAGAAACCAAAGGTTAGAATATAGTCTGAAAAACAGATTTAAAGGAGAATAGTAAGACCCCTTCTCCAGTTACCTGAGAGATGATAGATATAAAATATTAAATACAGTTCCTTATTAACTCTTGTTTTGCTTAGTGCTGATTCATACCAAAATGGTAATTTTTTTTTGCTCACTTGTAGTCTCCAGTGAGAGTAAATAAATATTTGATACGTTAGTATGAGGTGGGTGCAAAACTAATGCTAAACCTATAATATCTCTGTTGCTGTTGGCTAAAAAGGGAGCTTTTAGATCTTACTTGCTGAGATTAATTGGCCATGTGTTCTCAACTTAACAAATGTATTCTATGTAGCTGTTCTTCTGTACAGTAATAGATGAAGGAGTTTTTTCCGCTCTTTGGTGTCCTTATTCAAATATTGTACATTTAGAGAACAATAGAACCACATGCTTGAAAGTACTTAATGAAGTACATTGTAAAACCTTTTCGATCACATCCCGCCCGCGACTGCATTCTGCGATTGAACTTTTGAGTACGCTACTATTCATGTCGCTAACGAGGATGTATTTAGAATAGTTTCTGTGGAATCAAATGCTGTCTTATCCTTAACGCCGCCACACACCTTTGATTGGAATGATAGTCATTAAGCACAGTGATGGCTCAATTGAATGTTACATTGATCCAAATCTGAAAAAAGTTTCATTGCACGGGGATATACAGCTTGCTGCTTATGAAAAAGTAGTCTTGAAAACTCGTATTTGCAACGGAGAAGTGTCGTTTGAAGACGTTGATGTACAGCGGTTTAAGTATGGAAACGTGTGTATCCCTCAACACATTATCGATGGTTTTAGAACAGGAGATAATAAGACTAATGGTGACCTGTACATCATTTCAAATGACTCAGACAATTTTCGATGTGTAGTAAAAAGTGGAATTGATGTTAAGAAAGTAATAAGAATAGCGTTGGAAGATCTTTCCTGTTTAATTCCCTATAGGACCCCGTTGCCAAATCGTTAGTGAACTTGGATGAAATAAATGCTTTTTTGGCTTTTTAAGGCAAAAAGAAGTCAGTTTGTCGTCTTACAGAAAACGCCCATACGCCTCAAGAAATAACTGTAGCTTCAGCAATCAATCTGTCTTATTCTTTGTAAGGTTTACATTTTATTTTAAAAAACGTAACGATAACTATGATGATAATATACCGATGAAACATTACATAATTAATTTTTCGTTAATTTTCCTTTTGAAATGCTTATCGAAATTAATCATTATCAGATGTGATTTCGAAAAATTACAATACTGAGGTATTTAGCTTTGTCCATATTATTATACTGCCGAACTTGAACAGAATCTCGCTCAAAATGACTGAGTTTGGGAGAGAAACATGGATGAAGAATTACCTGGAAGATAATTGTTAGTTTTGCTTGAGTGGTTCGGCTTTAATAATAATAATAATCAACTTTGTTTAAAGAGGGTAAAACACATAACAGTATAAAACTGACAAACCAGTGGCCCTCTTAAAATATATTACAAATAATTATTGAAAAAGATTAAAAACTAATTAATTATGGAAAAAGATCAAGAGCTAAAAATCTAAAATTACCAAGTTTATAAAAACTATAAGATAAAATGTTGTAATCGTTTATAACTATTCTTAAAAAAATCTAACATGGCCTTCTTAAAACATTTGATAGTAGGTTTCATTCTTATGTCCAGTGGTAAGGTATTCCAGAGGCGTGAGGTCGATACTGTGAAAGACCTACCTCCCTCTGACTCCCGTTTGAATCGGGGACAGACGAGGTTTAGTTGTCCATGTCTGCTTGATCTTTCATTTATGTCTGCATTTCTTACGAGCATTTGGGACATATAAGGTGGACAGTCCCCAGACAATCGTTTGTACACCATTAACGACCTATTTACTTTTGCCTCATGAAAGAATGGAACCCAATCCAATTTCCTAAACAGTTGTACGCTATTCGCTTTAGTATCAGCTCCGAGAATTACACGTGCCGCGCGTTTCTGAAGTTTAAAGACTTTCTGCAAATTCTCAGCAGAACAAGATGTCCATAGGGTTGATGCATAAAGCATTGTCTGCTTGATCATAGCATTATAATAAAGTTTCCTTTGATCAATGAGCAAAAAGCGTCTTATTTTTCGCAGCACGGCAATTCTCTGCGATAACTTCGTGCATAGATTTTCGACATGTTGGTCGAAAGTAAGCTGGCTGTCAATCGTGACACCTAATAGTTTATGCGAGTTCACTTGTTCAAGTTCAGTAGAATTAACGTTTAACTGCAGGGTGGACTGTTCCATTTTCTTGGCTAACCGTTTACCAGTGACAAGCATAGATTTGGTTTTGGTTTCGTTAAGGATCATTCTGTTGTCAGCTGACCAATTCAAGATTTCATCAATATCCGTCTGAAGGCCGACCGAGATATCATTAGGAGCCGTCGTATAATGGGTGGAGTAGCTGATAGTTGTGTCGTCAGCATAAATATCAGCCACGGAGTACTGAAGTGTTGCAGGTAGATCATTAATAAAAACAAGGAACAAGATTGGACCTAATATGCTGCCTTGTGGGACTCCCAATGTTAAGGCCCTTTGGGTAGAATGGTGTCCGTCTATATTCACATACTGGCGTCTGCCACTCATAGTCACGGAACAGGGGTAGACTGCTCTCACCCACTCCAAGAGCCTTCAATTTTGACAATAGTAGGTTATGGTCAATCAGGTCAAACGCCTTCTTGTAGTCAATAAAAACAAGTCCAGTGGCTTTATCATTGTCAAGGTTAAACAGTAAGTGATCGATTAATACTGGTGGAAGATAATACAAACGGACCGTTGGGACTTGAAGGAAAATTACAGTGATTAAGGGGAAACAAAGTCGGGACTTTAGCAACCAACCGCTTAAGAAAGGGTGACCGCTCAATACGTTGCTCTATAATTCAGGTTTGACTTCCTTTGAAAAACTTGCGGTGTAGTAAATTGTTACGCGAGGATTCAAGTCTGGTGTTATTTCATACTATAAACCATTGCACGTTCACGGGGCAGTACGATTTCCCTGTGTACTACCTAATTACAAAGAAAAATTGCAGTAATGAACTCTCCTCAGCAGGCAACTACAAAGCAAGCTTATGGAAACGATATGGTTCTAGGTCGACCGGCTAAGAGCGAAAGTTTTGTTACGTCTATTATAATGCATGGTTCGTTTTTGTCGATTGTTGGAAGCAAATGCATTTTCGTGAGAGAATAAATTTGTCAAACCCATTCTTGGTTTCCGGTGTTGCAACAGGGTGTTGGGATTGCGTGACTCATTTCGATCAAAATAACGACAGGCTCTCTCGGAAACATTGCGCAATCGTCTTCTCCCACAGGTGAATTTGGATATTTAGATCTAATCTTTCAGGTTTCTAACAACAGCTACGTTCAAAGCGATAGACAAGAATATGTCACAGTCAAAAAGGCGAGTTCATCTATTCAACTGTGATAATACATACAGGTTAGAGCCTGTTGAAAAGTTAGTGGACGAATTGAAGAAGAAATTGCTTGACCAATTCAGCATCCAAGTTGACCGTGTAGTGAAGCACACATTCAGACTTGCTCAAATGTCTGAAATTGTCGACAACATTCCAACATTAGAGATGGATATGGCCTTCCTCGTGGTCCATGCGCATGAATCCCTGCTCTCGATCAATGAAGACAACGCTGGAATTGGTTACGCCAAGATATACAGAGCTTTAGTTCAAGTAACGGGTAAGGAGCGGAAGCATTTTCACTTTTTTGTTCTTCTTGTTTGAAACATATTTACGTTTCCTGAACAACACGTGTTTCGGCAAGCAAAGTCCTTTTTAGGGAAGGCAGTGATCCCATAGTCAAATCTGCTGCAAAACTGTTATATATCTCCCACAACAATGGCGGAGACTCGTCAGATATCGTACGGTTGAAAGCGAAAGTATATTAGTGTGGTGTATTTGTAGAGACTGAGTAGTATTGGTTCCAGTCTCCCCCTATCTTTGTGTGAGGTTGTCAAGCAATGCCATGTGCTCGTAAGTTGTAAATATATTGAAACCTTTTCCCTCGTTGAATACGCTTCAGTGGCGACGAGGATTCCCAAAACCCACGCGTGGGCTTTAAAGGCAACTCTGTCCAGCGTAGAGCTATTCGGAAATACGTTAGAGAAGTCCAAAACGACTACATTTCACTGAAGAAAGTGTCGGGAGAATGGCAGGCAGACCTCCTTTCAACGAGTTCGACGCTGAAACCGAAGACATTGAGAGTTATTTGGAGCGTTTTCAAGAGTACTTCACGGCCTATGACATCAATGATGACGAGGATAACGCAGCCAAACGCAGGGCGATCTTACTGACGTCGATTGGGAGCACTTCGTACAGAGTATTGAAAGATTTAGCGTTCCCGGATGCCCCCAACACGAAAACATTTGATCAGCTGGCGACACTCCTTCGTGCACATTTTAGGCCTACGCGTTTGACGGTAGCAGAAAGATATCGGTTCCACTCAGCTTGTCAAAAACCAAGTCAGTCAATCTCTGAGTATGTGCGAACTTTAAAAAAACTCGCAGGGACGTGCGAATTCACAAATGAGCAACTGAATGAAAGTTTACTCGATCGATTTATTTGTGGATTGCACTCGGAACAAATCAAGCAGAAACTTTTATCGCGAAACTTTACGTTCCAAGAGGCGGTGGACACTGCTATTGCACAAGAAGCTGCACACAAGGACGTTCGTAATCTTGGAGGTTCACACGGAGAAAAATCCGACGAACGTGTCAACAAAGTCCAGCGTGAAAAATTTGTGTCACGCAATCTCGGGGCAAGACCAAGTGGACATCGCGGTGCAAACGCCGAAGGCGGAACAAAACCGAAAAGGTGTAGTCGTTGCGGTCTAACGAACCACACACATGAGCATTGTAGATACAAAACCGCAGAGTGTTATAAATGTCATAAAATGGGTCACTTACAATCGGAATGTCGTAGCATGAGGCCTTCTTACAGAAAAGGGGCAGAAAATCAGCACGTCCGCCACACAGATCAGGATCCAGAGGGAACTGAAGATGAGTTCCTTGGTTCTATTTTCGGCGTAAATGAATCGTCCCAGGCTAAAATACAGGGCTCAGAGATCTCAACCCCCGCTATTAAGGTCCCAATCAGGATTGAGGATGTTGAAGTTCTCATGGAAGTGGATACTGGGGCAGGAGCGTCTGTTATGAGTTACGCGGATTACGAGCGGAACTTCAAATACCTAGCACTACGACCAGTCAATCGCTCGTTCCATGCCTACACCGGCACACCTCTAGACGTTGCAGGGCAAGTCCTAGTTGACGTGGCCTATAATGGCCAGCAGATGACTCTTCCGTTACTCATTGTTCGGGCTAAGCGGCACGCCCCTCCACTGTTTGGTAGGGCGTGGATGATGAAGATCCACTTAGACTGGCACAACTTGTTTTCGCCCTCGCATGGCCAACTAGCGGTGGGGCAGGAAAATGACGAGCGAATTGAGCACCTAAAGGAGCGATATGCAGAAATATTTAAGGTAGAACTTGGTACGGTAAAAGGGGTAACAGCCACCTTGCATTTGAAAGAAAACGTGAAACCAGTGTTTCAGAGAGCCCGCCCAGTTCCCTACGCAATACGGCCCGCAGTGGAGAAAGAATTGAAGCGAATGGAAGAGGAGGGGATCGTAGAGCCAGTAGAAGTCAGTGAATGGGCCACACCCATTGTCAGCGTTCCTAAGACCGATGGGTCGGTACGAGTTTGCGGGGACTACAAGGGTACAGTTAATCCCGCAATTCAGACGGAACAATTCCCTATTCCAACGTTGGACGAGATTCGGGGAAAAGTTTCTACATGGAAGAAGTTCACCAAGATCGATCTGAGAAGCGCCTATCAACAATTGGTGTTGGATAAGGCCTCTCAACAGCTATGCACGATCAATACGCACAAGGGCCTATTTCGATATACGCGTCTGCCATTTGGCATTTCATCCAGTCCCGCTATCTGGCAACGTTTTATTGAGCAAGTGCTTGCAGGTCTGGAGGGAACTTGTGTGATTATGGATGATCTTTTGGTAGGAGGGGTCAACGATGAGGAACACCTTCGTAATTTAGAAAATGTCTTCAAGCAGTTTCAGAAGTACGGGCTAAGAGTCAAGCTTCCCAAATGTGTGTTTTTGGCACCTTCCGTGGTATACTTTGGTCTACGCTTTTCTGAAGGGGGGCTTCAACCGACGGACGAAAAGGTTAAAGCTATCAGGGAGGCCCCCTCGCCAAGTAACGTGACAGAATTACGTTCCTTCCTGGGAATGCTAGCAGCACTTAGCAACTTTATTCCGAGGCTATCAACTATGGCGCACCCTCTGTATGAATTGTTGGGCAGGAGACCGTGGAACTGGACGTCAAGTTGTGAACAAGCATTCGGCAACGTGAAACAAGCGCTCACATCAGAAACTACCTTGACGCATTACAACCCAGAACTCCCTGTAGAACTATCCGTCTACGCCTCCCCTTATGGTCTAGGCGCGGTTATAATGCACGTCTATTCCAATGGCATACGTCGTCCCATCGCTTACGCATCGCGAACGCTTAACGAACACGAACAACGGTACGTTCAGATTGATAAAGAGGCTCTGGAAATTGTATTTGGATTAAAGCGGTTCCATCTATACCTTTATGGTCGACATTTTACGATCCTTACCGACCACAAGCCTTTAGAGCGGATTTTCGGGCCAAAAACGGCAATTCCATCCCTGGCGGCTATGCGGCTACAACGTTGGGCAATAATGCTCGCAGCCTTTGATTACGACATTAGATTTGTTCCATCCAAACAGAATGCGGTCGCTGACGCCTTATCACGCCTACCTTTGTCGTCAACAGCAGGAGGCGAACACGCAGTGTTTAGAGTTGAAGAGCGTTTGATTGATTCATTGCCCGTTACGCACAAGGAAATCAGTCATGCGACACGGGTAGACCCTGTGCTGTCCAAGGTGCTGGGACCTGTGAGACATGGTTGGCCTCAGCACACTGACGACTTGCGCCTAAAACCTTTCTTTAATCGTCGCTTCGAATTGTCTATCGAGCAGGATTGTTTGCTGTGGGGAGTACGGGTTCTCGTTCCTACACGGTACCAGAATGATATGTTGGAGGAATTACATACAGGGCACCCGGGCATCGTCCGTATGAAAGAGTTAGCTCGTAGCTATATATGGTGGCCTAACATTGATCTGGAAATTGAGCAGACGGTGAGAAGCTGTGGTAGTTGCCAGCAGGTTCGGAAATCACCCGCTGTGGCTCCACTTGTGCCATGGTTGTGGCCTAGCAACCCCTGGCACCGTATTCACATTGACTTTGCTGAGTACGAAAAGAAACATTATCTCATTGTTGTTGACGCGCATTCTCGTTGGCCCGAGATTTTCTACATGCCTCAAAACACGACAGCAACAGCGACAATCGCGATCTTACAGGAACTATTTGCCAGATACGGAATACCAATTCACTGCGTTAGCGATAACGGGCCGCAGTTTCGCAGTGAAGAATTTGCTCATTTCCTAAAAGTGAACGGTGTGAAACACGTACGGGTAGCACCTTATCACGCACCGAGCAATGGGTTAGCGGAGCGTATGGTGCAATCGTTCAAGAACCACCTTAAGGCTTGCAAGGGCAGCAAACTTTCCATTCAGCAACGTATTGCGAACTTCCTCTTATCCTATCGGTCATCAAGACACCCCACGACTGGCAGAACACCCACTAGCCTGGGTCGCGAACTACGAACGCGGCTAACTCTTCTCCGCCCAAACTTAAAAGAGAAGGTCATGGATTCCCAAGCAAAGCAGAAGGCCACGCACGACGCACATGCCAAGTTCAGAGAATTTTACCCCAGGGACAGAGTTTCAGTGAAAGACCTCAGAAAAGAGGACACCTGGTGGCAAGGTTCGATAGCTGAGCGAAGTGGACCCAAGTCGTACATAATAGTATTAAGTGACGGCAGAGTGTGGAAACGTCACGTCGATCACGTGAGACGGGACGGCATGGGCAGGTCGGCATCAGAACTAGGTAGAGAGAGAGTATCAGGACCAGTCCTTGGAGGTTCCATGGGCTATTCCGGTCAGGTCGGATATTTCCGGAAAACCCCAGGTACAACCTGATGCCCAAGAAGGTGTATCAGCTGAAACAGATTCAGCTCAGGATCAAAAGCAGGACGTAACACCGGCAGTAACAGCGGAGGCACCAGCGACGGCTCCTCCCCAGTCCGTGGAAGCGGCCCCCATCCCGTTTCGCCGATCTTCCAGGGGGCGAAGAGCTCCGGATAGACTAATAGAGTCTATCTGAAGTAATGCTGGGACTTCCGTACATTTAACTGTTGTCATCAGACATTCCTAGTTAATGTTGGAGTTTTTACATGGACTGTTTGGACTATGTTCTCGAACTCCGTTCCTTGTTGTTATTTCCGGACCCCGTTCTTTGTTGTTATTTCCGTTGTAGTTCGGTCCAAGAAAGGGGGAGATGTGGTGTATTTGTAGAGACTGAGTAGTATTGGTTCTAGTCTCCCCCTATCTTTGTGTGAGGTTGTCAAGCAATGCCATGTGCTCGTAAGTTGTAAATATATTGAAACCTTTTCCCTCGTTGAATACGCTTCAATTAGCATAGATTGATATCTTATTTTCATCAAGTTCGAATGTGAACTTAGGTTGCTCCGTAGGGTGGCAACAGCGACCAGTTGTTTCATGCCGCTGCCTCAGAGTAATACTCCAAGGAAGTTTGCTGTCCGACCATTCTGTTCCTTCCTGCTCGACTTTTGCAAATAGAATGTGCGAGGTCAGGAGGGACGCAAATTGTACATTTCAGGTCTATCACAGGGCTCCCAATCGTAGTATTTGAGGTTTTCTCGCTGAGAGTAATGTTTTTGACCACTGTGCAAATATGCTGTTTAACGAACCATCAAATATAAACGTTTTAGTGTGGCTTTAACGAGGCGAGCAGCAAAACGAAAAGTATAAAGTAATGAAAAATCTATCATGAGAGAATATCATTATAAGGACCTCAGTGTTTTTCCGAGTACTAAAACACTTGTAGAATATGAATAAATACGGCCACAACCGAGAGCCGAGTGCTGTATTTTTCGTATGTAACATGGGTGGCGACATTGAGCAACGACGTCACAGTTATCGCCGTTTCAAACTTTGTTGAATGAACCTGGTCTGTAATTTTTTTCGGAATACTGCAACTGGCTTCAAGATTTGTTGTGGTAAGCGACGAAGTTCCAAATGCATTTTCAGAACAACAAGAGAACGAGAACACTAAAAAGAAAGAGCTGTATGATTTAAAGCTGGATTTTCAGAGAATTTCTCGAAAGTTGCGACGAGACATGAATTTAAAAGAAAATATGGAAAACATCACTCATGAGAATCCATATGTATTTGTATGTCACTCGTATGTAGCCGTATGAACTTTTTTTGTATCCGTCATGTCATGATCGTCGAACAAGACGGTCACGTTCACGCTAACGAATAGGATAACACTGAAAAGCATATCTCATATCTAGTAACAATACTCTAGAGCTCATTTAATTACTTTCGAATATGCTTTTTCCAATGGAGGAGATGTCATCATTGTTATCGGGGGAGATGACAACTATAAGTGCGACGACCAAAAGAATCGAGAGGTTATTTCACGTTGGGCGAAGAGAAAAGTTTCCTCACAATTCAGCGAAGACTATCTTGATGGTAGAAAGAGCTTCATCTTTTCTTGGAACAAACAACATCGAGCGATTCACGAACAAGCTTTGCTGCATCACTTTGATCCAAACAAGAAAGGAAAAAAGTTTGAATATCAACCATCGTTTACAAAACCAGGACCTGAATCGCGAGTTTCATCTACTGAATCAAGAAATCCGCAAAAATCCAAAACCCAGAAGTTCCCCACACACACACACCCGAAAATGCCTCGCATAACAATTAAGCCATCTCTGCAGTAACAGCGGTGAAAGAAAGTCAGACTGACACATACCGTAGTGTCGTCAGTAGTACTGGGTGCAGTGGCAGAGACAGTGCATGGAAGGAAGCCTTATACAGTAATTATAGAGATGGTGCTGGAGAAACTCTCCTTTCAAACCCTGGAAAAATCCAAGGTTAGAAAACACGTCACTAACAGTTAGTAAGAACTTTTTTCATTTCGGCCACTGATCACAAAAAAAAAAAAAAAACCTGAAGTTAACACACTTGCTAAAAATTGTGTAGCGAGAGGAACTTAGGATAACGCTCTGTCATAGCAAGCCCGGAAGCAAACCAGGCGCGTAGCGTCCTATACGCATATACGAACGTGCGTACTTGAAGTGACCAGAAAATTTTGAAATTTTTAGCAATTGTTTACGCTCAGTTTACTTAGGTTTCTAGATCATATGTACTTGTGCGCACTTGAAAAAATGACCACGCTACGCGCCTGCAAACAAGCTCTCACAAATGGGCTTCACTCGCCTTCTCAGATAGATGCAAGCCACCTAAATCGACTGGTATGTGAGGTAAAGTTTGACGTTTCCATAACTCATTAAGGAAATAAATTCTGTAAAACTCGTGTCTACCACGCTAACCATTAGGGAACCGTACTTCTCACAGTTAACAAGCTTTAAAATGTACGAAGTCTTGTTTTTCGCTCCTTAGATCTGGCAATTCTCGGCTGTAATGTGTCTCATGAATCTTTGAAAGAAGTGTTAACGGTTTTTGAAGGAATCCGTCCTAGCCTTCATTTATCAGACGAACCTTATGTTGGCAATCCCCCAGTTACCATCGTTGAAGAGTTTTTGAGGGAAAATCACTTCAAAGTATCTCTGTTGGTGATGGACGGTTCTACAGTGAGCGATAGTTTCAACAATCACAAAGCGATGGAATATCAACGACTGGTAGGAAGTATAGCGGATAAAGTTGGTAAGTCTTCGAAGTGCAGTACTTCAGTTAATCTCATCTCACAGTAGCTTTGATCAAAATTCTTCAAACCCATTGCTTTATTTTTTGGCGTCAGTCTTTTGTGCTGAAATCGATTTGTCGTCAAGCTAATTGCCTCCAATGGTTCATCTAATGTGCTGCTATTAAAAATAGGTGTGGGAACATGAATTTAAAGTAGCTCTGAGCCCATCCTAGATAACAGAACTTGAATCGGTTTTTCGAAACACGACTAATATTAACCATGTCACACGGTGTTAGTTGTATTTAGACGTGAGGATGCTGTAGCATGCACGGGCTGGTAGTGCTTATCATGTTCGAACCACTCTGATTAAATTCTTTAGAGATCAGTGTGCTCAGTATTGAATGTTGACCCAAATTGTCCGAGAGAAGGAGTACAGTGGTCTTGACATTTTAACATAATCAAAAATATCATCCTAAAATAAAAATTATAACATAACCAAAGTAGTAAAGCGCGCACTCTCATTGGTCAATTAGCGTCCACCATTTGCCCATGGGTGTACGCTGCTGACGTGAGCAAATGCAAAGACTATTTTTCCGCGCGCGCTTGTTTTTAGTGGTCACGTAAGATTGTTAAATAAAAGGGAACTCTTTAACTACAATGTATCAATGTTATGTCATAAAACAAATGGTAAACACCGCAGCGTACACTATTGAGTTATGGATGCACTTGGCGGGAGGTTTGCTAACCACTCAAGAAGCTAGAGTCGCTCTCGGCTATCGCCTCGTGCGACTCTTACACTTCTTTCGTGCTTAGCAACCTCCCGCGTGCATCCATAACTCAATAGTGTACGCTGTGGTGTTTACCATTTGTTAAATATCATAAAAAGAATTATCATCCTACCGATCGTCATACGAACGTCAACCTTTTGTCACTTTTGTAAAATTCTCTGTTCCGGATTACATTCAAGAGAGACTACTTGATGAACTCCGATACACCTCTGTGATGGGAGTAATAATCGTTAAGCACACTGATGGCACACCTGAGTGTTTTATTGATCGAAGTTTGAAAGAATTTTCGTTGAACGGGGAAATACAGCTAGCTCCCGATGAAAAACTCGTCTTAAAAACTTGTGTTCATAACGGAGAGGTATCATTTGAAGACATTGACGTACAGTTTAAGAATGGGAATGTGTGTATCCCTCAACACATTATCGATGGTTTTAGAGCAAAAGATAATAAGCCTAATGGTGACCTTTACATTATTTCAGATAACTCGGACAAGTTTCGGTGTTTAGTAAAAAGTGCAAATAATTTTGAAAAAGTAATAAGAGCTGCAAAGGAAGATTTTCAACCACAGTTTCGGAATCAGGGGTATAAAATTTAGTAAACATAATATTCTGTGTTTGAGGGAGGACAAAAGTTGAATTGCGCGTTTGAACGACTCACAGCGAGGGCAATTATGCCTCAAGACTAAAGACGTAGCTTTCGCTGTCAGCAGTCAATCTGATTTATATATTTGTAGAGGTTTAAGTTTTAGTATTAGATGTAACGCGATGTGACACTGACAATGATGACATGATGTCATCGCAACGTTCTGTGACGCTTTTTCGTTCATTCTCCTTTTCAAATGCTTATCGAAATCAATCAGCCTTATATGATGTAGTTTCTTCCAAAAACGGTTTCATGGCTTTGGCTTTGTTTACAGAATTGTTTAAATACAGACATGATTATGCTTCTTGGTTGTTTTGACTTCCTGGGCACTGAAGTACTTGCTGTGTCGTGAATCGTTATCAGAGTATTTTCTGGGATTGCGTGACTCATGTCGATCAGAATAACCTACTGACTTTCTGAGAAACATTGCGCAATCGTCTTCCTCTATTCTTCATTTGCAACCACGTGACAAAAATACGTTACGTCATCGAAGTCGGCCATGTTGGACGATATGCAAATCATAAATTTACAAGCGAACATGGCGTCTTCAAGTGATACATTGGTTTTTTCGGAATATTTTTATACTTTAGATGGTCCTACTAGGGAAAGGTACAAGCAAAAAGCTAACTTAGTGGGTTTTGACCCTTTTGATTTAAGAAAAAGTGATTTGAGCGAAGATTTAGGGCTAATTCCTGGCGTCGAATACCCTGATATAGTGAACTATTTGATCCTTCAAACATCGTGGGCAACCAATTCTGAGATGAAGGCTTACAAGTCTTTGGATGCCTTTAATTTCTTCATTTCTGGATGGGTGAATACACTGATGATGAAGGAAGTTACTGAAACTACAGTTGTCGTATTAACAAGGGTAAGTTAAGGTTTGACTAAGTTATTCTATAGCTTCGGTTGTACAACAACAAATTACTGGTAGTTTATTATTGTAGGTACGTATGTTAAAAATACTGCTTCTAATTATTTTCAGGTAAATCACTCTCAAAGAGCGAGTGAAAAGCCATTAAAAGCCTGGATATTGGCAGAATACTCAGGAAAGGTTATTACAGCACATTGTGACTGTATGTCTGGAAAAAGTGAGTGCTGTTCTCACGTTGCTGCTATATTGTTTGCTTCAGAAGCTGCGTGTCGAATGCATTCATCAACAACCTGCACCCAAACCAAAAGTCAATGGCTGATGCCAGGTTATGTTAAAGAAATACCTTATGCAGCTATAGAGGAAATCGATTTCACCTCAGCAAAGAAAAAACACTCACAACTCCTTGAAGACAAAAAAGTACCAACAGCTCTACGAAACAGTGACGAAGTAGTTCAAAGACCACTAACCATAACGAGTTATGAAGAACAGTTGAACTTTTTTCAAAAGATTTCATTGTCCGACAGCAAGCCTGCCATCTTATCTCTAATATACCCATACAATACCAAGTATATCCCTAAAGAAGCAGCTTTACCCCAACCAT
The DNA here is from genome assembly GCF_964205215.1 of Stylophora pistillata. NCBI lineage: Eukaryota > Metazoa > Cnidaria > Anthozoa > Scleractinia > Pocilloporidae > Stylophora > Stylophora pistillata. Next base: position 33,839,906 of record NC_142525.1, read on the forward strand.
TGACCCACCTCTATGATGCAAATGCTACAGAACTAAACTATGATGAACTTTTTAGTAAGTGCATAGACATAAGCTTACAGATTTCAATAACAGATGAAGAAATAAAGGCTATTGAGGAGGGTACTAGAGAGCAGGCATCAACTAATGTATGGTACAAGCAGAGGGCAGGAAGGATAACAGCCTCAAACTTTAAATCTGCATGCCACACAAACATCAGCAGGCCCTCCCCAAGCCTTATTAAGAGAATTTGCTACCCAGAGTCTACTAAGTTTAGTAGTGCAGCAACAGCATGGGGCTGTAAAAATGAGACCAATACCCGTAAGGCCTATTTAGAAAAAACGAACAGATGCCATGATGACTTTAGTATTTGTGATAGTGGACTGCAAATAAATAAGCAGTGGCCTCATATTGGAGCATCACCAGATGGATTGGTCAATTGCAAATGCTGTGGGGCAGGTGTTTGTGAAATTAAATGTCCGTACAGTGCTAAAGATCTCAGCCCAACTGATCCACATGTAATAAGTGACAAAAACTATTGTCTGCAGAATGACAGTGATAGCATCTATCTTAATAGAACACATGCATATTACTACCAAGTACAATGCCAAATGTTCATTTGCAATGTGGAATATTGTGATTTCATCGTATGGACACCACATGGACTTTATGTTGAAAGGATAATGCCAGATGTGGAGTTTTGGAGTGCTTCTGTTGCCAAGGTAACAGAATTCTTTAAAATAGGTATTCTACCTGAGATTGTTGGAAAGCTTTATACCCGTCCCTCACTACCCTCAACACTCGTAGCACCTAGTCCTGATGATGATAGCGCAGAGTGGTGCATCTGCCAGCGATATATTGAAGACAGCACTCTAGTTGGATGCGATAATGATGATTGTAAAGTTAAATGGTTTCACCTTCAGTGTCTAAGACTAAAGAATCCCCCAAAAGGTAGATGGCTGTGTATGGACTGTCAAAAATTGGACTAGATGCAATAGTCATATATTTTTCGTACCAAATTAAGGCAGAGAATTACAAGTACAAAACAGTGTTTACTATGTTCATGATATCACTAGTAATAGAAAGAAGTCATTCAATCCATACCCATTTACGTCAATTGGAATATTGAGTACTGCACTGTATGTTCTGCCACATATAATAATAGAAAATTGACAGGGTGCTCACACCTAAGTACTAAATTGTGTTTACTAAATGGTGTTTAGTGATTTGCAAAGTTATAACCAATTTGTTTACATTGTTAAATCATGAAATAAACTGTTTATTTCACTGCTATATTGTTGTTAAAATATTGCTTTCTATTTACTGATATTTTTGAAAGGACTAGACCAACTATGTATTAAATACTTTGACTACTCAAAAGGCACAATTGAATCTGACAAGTTAGTCAGGGCACAACATAATTTTGCAATTCTATCAATGGATGCTTGCTTGCCACTTTTTGCTTTCAACAAGGTAATTGGCAGAATACTTTGTAAAATTGTATATTTACGCCGGGCAAGTCCGATCACTCTTTCCACATGTATCCGGACATTTGCTATTTTCCTGGTAGTTTCCACTTCAATGGCTGACAACTGTTTCTTTCCTCTGGTAAATGCTGGTATATGCAGTTTGGCTTGCTGTAAGGCAACACTATCTGCGATATCAAAACCTCTGTCTGCAAGCACAATGTCACCAGGAAGTAATTTCCTCAAGATTCCACAATTTTCTGTCAGGTATTTATCACTTACTCGACCACCCCATGCTTTAGATATAAATGATATAGAGCCTTGGGGAGTAATACCTATTAAAAATTTTACAGTGTTGTGGTGTTTATAATTTGACCATGTCATTGCTCGAGCAATCAAGCTAGATGGTCTTTCAATAAACACCTCAAAACAATCAATAATCACTGACACCTTGTTCCCGAAGTTTTTTTGAAAGACTGATGGCATTGTGGCTCTAAGTTGATCTCTGTCAGGCCAATGTATAAGAAAACCAAGACGGTCAGACAACACTTCACTCCAACGATCAAAAATGCGCCCTGCAGTGGAAGAGGCTATCTGAAATCTATAAGCCAGATCTTGTAGTGGGACATTAAGCCTTACTCTTATAAGAACAAGCAACAGCTCTTGAAATGGTGTCAATGCATTAGTACTCGTTGACTTGATATATGGTAGAACTAAATGATATACTTGAATTAACATAAAAAAGTTTGGAAGACCAGTGTAAAATTGGGTTTTCTCGTTGTTATTTTGAAATGTTTCCATGTTAAGCTGAGCATCAAGGAGCTTTTGCTTGAGCTCAGAAAGCTCACACTGTAGGTTGCGAGTGTACTCGTCTTTATTGTGTAGGTCAATAATTGTCTCTGTGGTCTGCACAGATGCTTCTAGTGTAGCAACATGAAACTGACATCCCTTGTCTAAATCAGAGTCTTGACTAACATACTCTGTAATATTAAATAAGAAATGTTAGAATAAGAATTCATATACAGAAAATATTGACATCCAGTTATATACCCACTCCAACAAGCTATAGAAAAATGGTTTTTAAGAACAAATTCTACTGGAAATATTAATAGTGAACCATATTAATAACATATGACTTTAAATATAAATACCTTGGAGTGGAATATCATGAAAGTAGTTGTCAAAGTCGTGAGAGCTCGCTGAACTTGTGTCAGTTGACTCAGTTGTCACCTCAGACTTCTTCTTAGCCCGCTTGTTCTTGACCGGTTGGATCGATATTTTTGCCCTTTTCTCAGCTCTTGATCCTCGGGATGCGGCAGCAGCAGGGTCCTTTATGTTTGAATGTCCCATATTTACTGTAGGAGCCCAATCCACATTATTTTTATCGTAAAGATCCGATGGCTTTCCTAAACAAACACATGTGATTTGATGTTTACAGTGTTTCGCGCGAAATATTTTACCCGAGTTTTTTGTTACTTTAATAGCTAAACAAAGCCCAGAACTTCTACAGGAATATCTGACTTACCTGAAACAAAATGTGCGCTACAAACTCGGGTTGTTTCGGCTTTTTTCTCGGTCAGATCTTTGTCAGATCGGTGAATATTCTTGAACCATCGTTTCCTTCTTTCAGTGCTTAATCGTTCTGTTTCTTCACCATTATGACTTATAATTTTCGGAATTCGAAAAAAACTGTATTTTCCTTTGTCGCGAACATTGTTGTGGCCACAACCAACTACAGCACATAGAGTTGGCATGGCAAACTTAGATAACTTACATATTCAGTACTGTGACCGTGCCCTAAAACACGCTTACATATCGTCCAACATGGCCGACTTCCGGTTTTCTTAATTATGCGTGACGTAACGTGCAAATGAAGAATAGGTGAATTTGAATATACGATATCTTCCAGAAGGTAATAACAAAAGGCTTCGCTCAAAGTGATAGAAAAGGCATAAATAGAATATGTCACAGTTAAGAAAGCGAGTTCATTTGTTCAACTGTGATAATACATACGGGATGGAGCCTGTTGAGAAGTTGTTGGACGAAGTAAAGAAGAAATTGCTTGACCAATTCAGCATCCATGTTGAACGTGTAGAAAGACATTCATTCAGACTCTCTCAAATTTCTGAAATGGTCGACAGGATTCCAACTCTAGAGATGAATTTGGCCTTTTTCGTGGTTCATGCACATGAATCACGACTGTCGATTAACGAGGACAACGCAGGAATTGGTTACGCCAAGATATACAGAGCTTTACTGCAAGCAGCGGGTAGGAAGCGGAAGTATTCTCACTTTCTCGTTTCAACATATTTAATTATGCTTGATAACGCTTTGTTAGGTGAGCAAAATTATCTATACAAAAAGTAGTGGTCGACAAATTTACTGCAAAAGAGTTATCTATCTTCAACAACAGAGGCCTATCTGACACCGAAGTTGAAAGCGAAAGTATATCATGAGCCGATAGCTAGATCATAGTAACGTTCGACGATTGCTCCACAAACTAGCAAACAGCCACTAATTGTTTTTATGCAGCTGCATCAGTGTAATGCTCGAAGGAAGTTTGCTTCCCGACCTTTCTGATCCTTCGACTTTCTGGGATGGGATCAAGTACTCAGAATAGGGAAGACCCTTGCACTTTTCTGAGTTTTAAGAAGGTAATCTTGCATATTGTTATTTCAGAAGCTGAAACTCAAAGAGCATAGTACCTTTCCCCGGTTCCGCTCGAAAGTTTTTATAAAAAAAACCACAGGAACCGAGAAACTTAAATTTATTTGCTTTTTCATCGGGATACTACTCGTTCAAGTTGGGCACATATAAGCATACTAAACATTTCTATTACGCGTAACTGCCTGCTAGAACATGCAAATGAAGCCAACTCGAACTGCCAGGAAAGTATACGTATAAATGGGAAGGGGATGCATATTTAAGAACTATTTTCCTTTGGTCATCTACGGCTGAGGCAACATTGAAAAAGAGAAAAAACTATTCAACAATGGTAAACAAATCAGCAAGACTTTTTATCGGATATTCTGAGTTTTCAAGGCATATTTATTCGTAAAATTTCTATGCAACGATGAAACAGTCAGCTGTTCACCTTTAATAAAATAATATTTTGCCAGCAGCTATCTATGGAAACCAGACTGAGGTCAAATGCTTCTTTTTAAATCACATGAAATCCATCTGAACAATCACTCGATGGCAGAGCCATTGAAATCAATATTTGATCATATATATATTTGGACACAGACGTCAATTTATCTGACTGATCCAGAAAACGTGATATTCTCTAGACTTTATGTGAATTATTATCTACCCTTTGGTAAATAAGTGATATTTAGTGCCACTGTCTCAGTTGGTAAAGCTACAAAACAAAGTTGTAAGAATCATCAACAATGTGCCACTCTGTGACCATATTATTCCCAATCATGTAAACCCTGGCCTAATTAAACGTCTTGACATAATTAACTTAAGTACGCGTCAACTAACTATCTCGCTATACTATGCCCGTCTCCATTTTCTTTATCTTTTTTTTTAACTGATCAATAGCTTGTAATTGTTGAAATGGAGGAAATACAAAATGCAAAATAAAATACATATACAAATAGACCACAGCTAACGTCAAAATGTGGTAAGAACAAGATAGTGGCATACGAGGCGCATGCAGTCGAAGGCGTCACCGATTCAAAATGAGCTAAAATGTACGAAAATCGTTTCAGAAGACGTCTACAAGGCCCTTGATTGACGCAAATTGAACATGTCAGGTCTATTTCGTGCAACACACATTATTTGCGGGTGGCAACTACCCATCGACATGCTGATTAGAGATGGTTTCTGTATCACCACTCATTTAGTCAATCAAGGGCATTATAATTCCACATTTTAGATCTGGTCCCGAGAATTTAATTTTTGTTGAGAGATAATAATGCTGCACTTATTTACAGTTGAATCTGCTTTGTCCACAGGAGGAGATGTCATTGTTGTTATCGGCGGAGATGACAATTACAAAAGCGATGACGAAAAAAATCGGGAAGTTATTTCACGTTGGGCGAAAAGGAAAGTCTCCTCACAGTTCAGCGGAGAGTATCTTGATGGCAGAAAGAGCTTCATCTTTTCTTGGAACAAACAGCATCGACCGATCCACGAACAGGCTCTGTTTCATCACTTTGATCCAAACAAGAAAGGACAACAGTTTGAAGACAGGCCACCACGTGCAAACCAACCTTCAAGGACAGAACCTAAATCGCGAGCAAATCTGAGAGAAAAGGAAAATTTACACACACCCAAACATTCCTAACAAAATGATGAAGCCATATCTGCAGTAACAACGATCAAAGAAATGCAAACAGGTACACAACGTAGCAGAGAGACAGAGATCAGTAGTCGGAGAGATAGTTTTGGAGAAATACCATCTTCAACCTCTAGAGAGACCAAAGGTGAGGGTAGACCTTGATAAATTGTGAGGTTGTCACGAAATGAGAGAAAAAAAATTCACCTGCCATGTCTATTTCAGAGGGCAAATCACGCCTTATGCCGGTTCATAAATTTACGAATGACACTCTCCTTTCTGTAAAAATTTACGCGTTACATATTGATTTTGGCCTAATCCGCGTCACGTACAGGCCCCTTGCCTCTCTCTAGGAGAATGGTCAGATATTAGTTTTGAAAAGTTTTCTGTAAAGTTAAGCCAGCGATCACATGATATGAAACCATTTGTAAAACAGTCAGTCATATGTTTTGCTTGGTTCCATTGGCTACCTCCTTTATCCGCTTTTGTCAGACAAAAATCCCGACTGCAATAAATCATTAATATAGCATTGTATAGCGAGAGGTTATGTGCTGTTATTACAGGGCCGAGCTACGAGCAAACAAGCTCTCACAATTGAACGACACTAATTCATAATTACCTTCAACTAGGGATGTAAACTTGTTCAAGTCAGAATCGACTAAAACTACGATAAAATAGCGACTAAAATTCAAGAAATTGATCTCGATGAACGCTGAACCTTGACAAGGCGCGAGCTCTCCCTCGGTAAGATAATTAATTTTCCTGCTAAGAATGTGACGCAAACAGAGCTGAATAATGAATGTTACATCAGCGGGTATGCGGTCAAAAACGCGGGCTGAAGTGTCCTAGGTCTAAAATTTAGCGAAATTAGCGGAAAATAATAAGGGCCGACCTTTAAAACCGAGGAACTCTGTTTTCGTCGAAGGCACTTTCCTATTTCCAAAGGTTTAAAGAAGAAAATTAATTTTTGAAAATTTTTAGGGGGTGTACCAATTTTTTGAGGTTGTTCTGTAAAAGAAAAGCGGCAAGGAAAACGACGCCTCGAAGCAACAGAATAGGAAATCAACAATGCGAACGACTCAAAATCCGTGTTTCCGCGGCAAAATCTCGCGTATGCGTATACGTTATTCAGCTCTGTCTATGGCGCATGCGTGCTTCCGTCTGAGTATCAGCGGTTTCACAACTAAGGTCGTGTGTTCTCATTCTGGCGCCGAGAGATAGAGACGGTTACAATTCGAAACGGATAATGCATTTGCACAAGACGAGCGTGACTTCTTTCAAAACTCACTGATTTAAGGATTCCTCCCTCCGAATTCTTAAACTTTTCCTCGAAAAAATTCATTGATATTTTTATTCCCAGGTGCAGAATCAAGTTCTACGTACGAGCAATCCGTTTTAGACGTCGATTGACGATTCACAAAACGGCAGCGATGGTGACAATTTAGAACTAACATCGACACCCAATGAAAAGGGAAAACCGCTGAAGGATTTTTGTATCATGGACGAGGCATTGTTAAAGTAAGTTCTTATAGGGTAAGATGGCTGGATGGCGAAGAGTGCATTATCAATTCCTTTCTTCCTATTTTACCGAAAAGGAAAAACACAAGGTGCCAACTGAAAAACTTAGGACGATGTGAACTCCACACATTGAAAGTAATATCATTAGTTGAGTTAAGTTTAATAACAAACATGCAAAACAATCATGAATTAATAAATGCAAGGTGCTGACCCTTTTCCAGGGCTATTTGGAGGTCAAGATTTTGAACAGGATGAAAAAAAACTACAAACCCAAACGTCCAGCTAATAATAATAATTAATAATAATAATAATAATATAATAATAAATAATAATAAAAGTCTTTATTCCATCATAAGATAAAACTACATATCTTATGTTACAATGAATTTGGAAAAACTACAACAGAAATCTACATACATATTATGAATCAAAAAGTATGTCATTACAATAAATGGAGCTTAAATATCAACCTATTTACAAAGGTGTTCATAAAGCGCTGTGTATTAATTTTCGGGCGTGCGCAGCCTTTTTTCCTAAGATTGTGTACATATGTCTTTTGGACAGGAATGATGTCTTTCAGGGTATGGCAATCCGTTGATTTTAGTCTGTTCAAAATGTTTCGGTCTTGTTTGTTTAAAAGGTTCTTGATAAAAACTGGAAATGAGATAAAACCGCGTTTATGACATCGATCTAAAAAATTTTGTACAACCATAAGATCGGACTCAGATGCCCCATAGACTGAAAGTGCATCGCTAAAATTAGCCAAACCAGTGGATATAAAAAGATGATAAATCTCTGCCTGAGAGTAATGTTCCTTTCTCAATGTTCGTAGGACGTGTAAACACTTGTTTGCTTTGACAAGCTTAGTTCTTACATGCTCATAAAATTTTCTGTCACTCTGTAAAGTTACTCCTAGTAAAACGAAGCAATTACATTGGGGAATATTATTAATTGGAGAGTAGAGTACATTATGATTTTTCTTTCTAATAACAAGCTCTTTACATTTGCAATGGTTGCAGACCATTCTATTGTCTTTACACCATGTTAAGAACTGTCCTACTAAGTCGGCAGACGGGTCACTATTCCTGGTGATAGGCGAAAGAATAGTGGAATCATCGGCATCTTTAAAAAGCACAGGGCAACCATTAAAAAAAATCTCCAAATCGTTCAAAAATATATTAAAAAGATACGGTCTGCTTACACTACCTTGTGTGGTTCCTCTCTTGACAGATTTCCACTGTCCTAAAAAATTATAACTAACAGCACGTTGTTGTCTTGCATAGAGGAAACTATGATACCAATTGATAATGTATGGATTTAGAGGTAGCTGTTTCAGTTTGGCAGACAAAATAGCATGGTTCACAAAATCGAAAGCCTTACTGAAGTCCATGGTAAAAATTCGCACTGCGCTACAGTCACTACTATCTAAATACTTGTATGTCTGGTGCTGGATAGCGAGCAAGGTATTTGAGCAACTACCCGCCTGTCTATATGCAAATTGGGTGTGGCTCAGGTTGTTCTCAATGACTGACTGTGCTTGTGTACGATACGCGACCTTCTCGAACAACCGGGCAATAACGGGAGTAACATTAATACCACGGTAGTCTGAGTCCTCTATAGGCATGTTCACTTTGGGGAGAGGATTAACATTTGCCCTCTTCCAGGAGTCTGGCCATGTATGAGCACACAGCGACAGATTCCAAACGTGAGTGACGATTGGTGTGAGTAGCTCAGCACAGTCTTTCCAGATCCAGTACGGGAGGTCGTCTGGTCCCGTTGCCGTTTTCTTTACATGAACTAAGGTATTCCAAACACACCGCTCAGATATTTTCGGGGGCTTTACACTGTCCGGGATATCCATATCAATAGCGCTAACGCAAGTGTCATCATAGCACAGGTTGGCGAAGTAGTCGTTCAGACGAACTAGAGAGTTCTTGTCCAAATTTATCAACGATGACCTGCGACGCTGCGATAGGGCGTCCACGCCCTTCCACCACTCACCGCTACCAATGGCAGCCAGTTTTCTTCTGTTCTCGGTTATCAGCTCAGAAATGCGCTTATTAAATAAAGACAGACGTTCCTTATTGTTTAAAGATATATGGGACTTAGTCCTCAGCATACATTTGACTAATGGGGACATCCAAACTGGGTCACGCGATGACATGCGTACAGATTTTTGCGGCATAAACTTATTCATCACTGCACGAATCTTTACCTCAAGCACCTCGACCGCCTTGTTTATGTCCACCTCATTGAGGACGTCACTCCAGTCCAGCGTAGTGAGTACCATATAAAATGACTGTTTCCGATGTTCCCTACAGTCCCGCACAAGAACTTTGCGGCGCACAGGTTTAAGTTTTAATCCCGCCAGTTAAACAAAGCCTTCATGGTCTGTCTTAATAAGCATATGTACGGAATATGCTTGACCGAACAGATCCGCTCGGTTGTTCATACACTTATCCAAGCACGCGTTACCCCGCGTGGGAAAATCAACCATGAAATCCCAGCCAGACAAAGCCTTAAATTCTTGCATGTCCAAACGATTTACATCGCCACCACAGACAATAGCCGCCTCTGGGTGTTTGTTCAAAACAAGGTCCACAAAAGATATTATATAATTAATTAAGTCGAGATCCCGGCAGCTATGCTTGGGAGGATTATACAGGCCGCAAATTAGCATAATGTGATCGGACGGCAACAGCACTGTTAAAGCAATAAACTCATATAAATTGGACCGATAGACATCCAAGACTCCTGCTGGAGCTGGTCCCTCTAAGGTCAAAAGGCACCAAGAAAGATTTCAGTATTTGGGCAAAGCAGCCAGACTTACAGCACGTGAGACTCTGGCAACTTTGAAAGCCTTTTCTGATAAAAATCGCCATAAAGTCAGGAAAAACCCCCGAAAGCACAAAGCTTACAAGGATTTCATGGACTAAACATTCCCCCTTCACCACTTTGAAATCATAACTGCCCCAAAATTGGTGGAGGATGTGTTAGTGGAGTACCCGTCTGAAATATTTCATCTATTTAAGTATTGGCTGTAAATTGCTTCTTTCTGTCATGGTTAATAGACTATGTTTCTTTCATAAGTGTAAACCAGTTATAGGTTTATTTGTTTGTTTGTGTGACAGAGTCACTTAGGCTTATTTCCTACTTAAAACATGTTTGTTCTGTTTATTTTATTTTATGGAATTTTAGCGATTTGTCAGTAATGTTAGTAATCTGTTAATTGTGTTAGTAATGTGTTAACTGTATTAGTAATGTATTAATTGCATTATTCATTTAACTGCCGATTTCCCTTATGAAATTCCTGTTTAACTGCCCATTTCCCTTATGTAATTCCTGTTTAATTAACCGCTCCTAGCCCAAATTTGGTTTTAAGTTATTTTTACCCTTTCCTGCATTTTACTATAAGTTACAACCGTTTGCTCGGTGAGTTCAGTTGTTTTGTTGCCTTCCTGAGAGTGCCCTTAAAGCGGATTCTAAGCTATACTAGCTTTTGTGTCACTCGTTCCCGTTTTTTTATTGTACCGTTGCATTTATTTGCTGTGTAATAAACTTGTAAATCTTCCCTCGGATCTTTTGTTCTTACGTCGACCGTTTTGGCCGTCTTACATTTGTTTGTTTCTTTTTTGCCAACTTTTGGCTGCAGATACTAGGGTGCCTGTCAGAGGTTGCAGTGCAATACTTTTAAGTGATATGCTTCCCAGTTGTAGTAATTCTTTTCTTAAAGGGGGAAGAGGGATTTTGTGTGTACAAAAGGCAAGTTCCGTACCAATAATTTACACTTGTGTCCCTTATTGAGGGCATGGTCAGTCCTAAAGAATAGCATTTCTCTCATTAGGTTATCAGCACAAATGTGGTTATGAATATCTCTAGAGTACATTTATTGGAAAAGTAAGATGAGCTTACATGTTATGTTTTCTGTCTTACCTTTCAATGTAGTTAAAGGCCCAGCTCTGTAGAATATTTAATGATGATGACATCCCAACCAAATTACGGGAAAAATACCTTATGTGGCTGCAGCATATCCTAAATATGCTGCTACTAACAAAGAGAAAGCGGTCAATGAGGTAATGGATAGAATGGAAGCTGCCCTTAGTGAAGAGGGATGCAACAGAGATAGTAAAAATGAGGTTTTCAATCATTTGCAAAGAAGTATTATACCTTGATTTGTGTAACAGACACCTGATTTGAAGTCGCCTTCGACTTTACAACTTGTATAAGCCCTGGCTTTAAGGAGAGTTTATCCAGACTGCTAGATTAGACAATATTCTGCTATGTAGGGGTTAATTAATGTCTCCCATTTTCACAAAAGAGTAAATTCTTCTGTATTTAAATTTCAGAAATTAAAAATAATTGACATCCCTGCTGGTCATGAACAAAGTTCTGCACCAGTAGAGTGGAAAGAAAAGGGGACTTCAAGATGAAGTTCTAACCATTTGGAGGTAGGAGTCCATAAACACTGCTACTCTGGAGCAAAAATACAACAGAACAGCTAAAATTACTGAGCCCATTTGCTTATGAAGTCCAGATACTAAGCTTCAAGTACTTTGGGGTTGTATTTAATTTCCTTCTATTTTTCCATTTTTATGATTTAGCAGAATTTTTTTTTTAATCCTGCTGTAGTCAAACCACAAGATAAATACTGCATATGCAATAGTTGATCCCTTTTTTTTCCTGATGGTTGATCACCCCACAGGTACATTTGTGATGTGCACCTGTAGATACTTTGGGAGTCGTGTAGTATTTTTTCAAGGCTTGAAGGGAAAACAAATTATGAGCATTGAGCTAAATTCCCACTTCCATTTTAATGCTTTGGCTTATATAGTTTTAGAAAAACATCCTACATATGTATATATAACATTTGAGTAAAATTAAATGAGGGGAAAATGACCAACTGAACATGGCAGACTAGCTAGTAATTTTGACGTTCCTTTGCACTTTGGCTTGTTTTTAATATAGTTGTAAAATTTGTTTTTGTTGCAGAGAGGTTGATCCGGTAGTTATAGATTACATCCTGTCACCAATTGTCATTGTTGGAGATATTTTATGACATTGATCTCCTGTATATAGTCACAGAGGGGAGTATTATTCGTCAGCTCCTACAAGAAGGAATTATTGATGCTGTCATTGGGTTACTTGGCTCATTTTATATTTTTTATGTCTCCTACAATCAGTCAAAGGCAATTTTTACTTTTTTAGAGCAAGCATTACTTGAAATTGGGTGCGGGCAGACTCTTGTTACTGTTTCGTCCTTTTTCAATGACTTGGTAAATGCCTGAGGTAGTGCATGATGAAAGTTAATGTTTTAATAATGTAAAATGGGATGTATTTTTACATCCACTGAAAGAATTCTCAATGCTGTTCCAAGACTGTTTTTCAGATGCACAAATCAAACAAAATTTATATTCTTGTGCAGGAGCAGGACCACTTATTGCTGTTGTGTTATTTTAATAATTTTCTGTACTTCAAAAAATTCAGTCAGTCTTGGTTATAAGCTGCCTCATACCACATTTGTTGAGTCATTGAAAAGGGGATGCTTTACTTACAAGTGTCTCTTGTGTGTAATTTCAAGCAATGGTTGCAATTTCGAGAAGTATACTGATTTAGTGAAGAGATATATTTTAGAAAATGGTTGCATTAAAGTTAAAAATGTATCTATTTATTGTTCTATTCTTTCAAACGATGTTTGTCCATTTATACCATAATAAAAATTCTTCATAACTTTAAAATCATGGTCTGTAAAAGGTTTTAACAGTAACAATACTTAGAATTAAATAAATTAGTATTTGAAAGATAAGTATGCTGTGTATATTCGTTATTTGACTGTTAGGGGGGAAATCAGTGTGCAGAGGAAAGAGCCCTCTACTTCTGAGTTTGACTTGCATTGGAGCTGAAATATTGGCTATTTTTAAAGGGGCCATTTGTGATAGGACTGAATTTTTTGGGGCTGTTTTGGCCCCCTTTAAATTCCAAAGTGGCCCCAATATTTTTCAAATTCACCCTTCACATCGTGTAATTTGGCCCTTACAATTGGATTGATTAAGCCCCAAAATGCAATAAATCCAAACAAAAACATATCTGTCCGTAGATAATCCCAGAATTCATTAATATTCGTCTCAAAGTAGTGTCCAATATGTACATACACTGGTTTGTACCCTAAGCTATAACTGAGGAATTCAACATGAAGTATAAGAACCCGTATATCAGCCCAGTATACAAACCAGTATATCTCATGTCACACAGAGTATTCATGATGTATAATGGCATGAATACTGAAATATAAGAAATCATACCACATGTGTATACGGTCCTGGTATTTTCTTAGCATACCCTGATTGTACTGATCATGATACGGACCTTACACATCCTTATATTTACCGTATACAATTGGTTATACTGACTGTATACGCCCCAAGGAAGGATCCTTATACAGAACATTTTATGCAGTGTAAAGAAATGCTGATAAATTTTATGGAGTACCCGAACACTGTTATTCCACCTATTTGTATTGGTAATCACCAGCTCGAACGTGTCTCATCTTTTAAATTACTTGGTGTTAAAATCAGAGACAATCTTAAATGGAATGACCACATAGACTACATTTATTGCCAAGGCCGCCAAACGTTTATAATATACCTCAAGAGTACTTAAAAGAGCTGGCGTAGCGAATAGCAACTTTATAAATATTTATAAGTGTGCTGTTAGATCTATTTTAGAATATGCCGTGGCTGCTTGGCAAGACATCCCTGAATATTTTTCATCCAAATTAGAAACTATACAAAGGAGAGCCCTTAAGGTCGTTTTTCCGGGTGTTACCCATAAGGAAGCCCTGGCCATATCTGGCCTCCCAAGCCCAGAAGTCAGGCGAAAAACATTAAGAAGGAAGTTCAGTGCGACATGGAAACTCCGCTCTCAAGCTAATGTTTATAATGTTCCTTATAATCTTAGATCTGGGCGTGAAGAGTCCGTTCGCCAGGAGGCAAGAACCAAGAGAACTGATGACTTTATAACTTTTAGATTTTTAGATTAATTATTACGTTGACTATACATTACTATACTTTAATTATATTTAACAGTTTTGTAAATGATATCCCTTGATAATTCAGTTTGTACATGGTTTCAACTGCATTGAAAGAGTGAATTAAACGATATTAATTTATTTATTTATTTATTTATATCAAGTCCTCTTAACTTTTTCACATTTATAGCTGAAAAACAGAAAGGTCGACTGGAAACTCTTCCGGTATTGTTACCCGTGTTTTGAACAATGATTTCTTTGAAATGAACAGTAATGTAATTGAAAATGATTCTTTTCGAAAGTTTGCTCTAAAAATCTGACCTCACTTAGTAGCATCGCAGACTTGTAGGTGGGTGAGGAAATGTTTATATACTTAGCCTAAGAACTAATTTTTGTTTAGCACAACCACGTCCGTTTCTATTATCTGTATTTCTGTGGGGCGAAAAATGTGTTAGACCAGTTATGAGGTTGCATTGTTGCGTGATTTTTTTGGAATGTGTGACAATATTGATCACGCATTGTGACAGTCTTTCTCGGAATTATTGCGCAGTTCCATTCTTCACTGAGCGAAATTGAACCTCCATATTCAATCTGCCTGGGTTTCAACAACGGCTGTGTTCTAAACAGGATAATGTTGCGGTCAAAAAAGCGAGTTCATTTGTTCAACTGTGACAATACATACGGGATGGCGCCTGTTGAGAAGTTGGTGGAGGAAGTGAAGAAGAAATTTCAGGAGAAATTAAGCATCCATATTGATCGTGTAGAGAAGCACTCATTCAGACTTGCTCAAATGTCTGAAATGGTCGACAAAGTTCCAACCCTAGAGATGGATATGGCCTTTTTCGTGGTTCATGCGCATGAATCTCGGCTCTCCATCAACGAAGACAACGCTGGAATTGGCTACGCTAAGATATACAAAGCTTTACTTCAAGCAACGGGTAAGAAGTGGGAGTATTTTTTACTAACAGTTAATTTTTCGAACACATTTCATTATTCTTCATAACACATTTTTGGCAAGCAGGGTTATCTGCGAGAAGGGTAGTGGTGACTTACTGCAAACCTTTTCTATAGTTCCTAAACATTAGCTCATTAAACTCATCGGACGTGAAAGCGGAAGTAGGCTGAAGTAATAAGCATCGATTAGGTCGATTGTTGCTCCCTAGAGTGGCAAAATGCAAAGAATTGTTTTGTGCGGCTGCGACAGGGTTTTATACACTCTGAGTGAGTTTGCAGTCTGAAGTTTCTGTTTCTGCTAAAAGGGTTAATCTTGCCATTTGAAATTGCGGTGGCTTAAAGCCTAAACCATTCCTCTTCCCGCTATTCGATCGAAAGGTGTTTTAGATCGCATACAGTTCGGAAATACGATAAATTATTAACATTTTTGTCTAGATGCAACACGTTCAAGTTGAGGAATTGCTAATAAAGATAAACTTATAATTGAGTATCCATCCGTGTAACCGTCTAAAAATTGTCTGGGAAAAAAAGAGCAGAACTGCAACTAGATTTTGATCGATACTTAAATGTATTATTGGCCTACAATGATGAATATTATTGAAAGGATGAATTCTTTTAACAATGATGGAGTCTTCCTAAAAGGTTAATCAATCTCCAAGAATTAAAGGAAATGGAGAAACAATCCACCTCCTACATTACGAGCATTTAGTCACCAGTTATCCTTTCAGTAGAAAATAGGTTCAAAATGCCTTTGTTAAACCACGTGACATTCCTTTGCCCTTTTCTCTCTCGATAATAAGGAACACTGACATAGCTAAGTATTTAGGAACGGTTGTTTACGTAACGGAAGACGAACCTTAAGTTAAACTTTTTTTCTTGAACCAAGAGAAAGTGATTTTCTCTCCATGATATGTCAGATTTTATTAACCAATTGGTAGATTAGTGATGCATTATTATCTTTATTTCCATGTATGGAAAAAAAAATGGAAGAAAAATTAATTACGTAGTAGAGAAGAGGCCTGGGAGGTCATTGCATGACGCAAGCCGCTCATGTCAGGTCCATTTTTTGTGATTAGTCATTTCATATGACAAGTCGACAAAAGATGGCTGCGGCAATCCTGTAAGCCTTGCCAATCAAGACCAATTATTCATCTTTTAAATCTGGTTATCAGATCAGGAAGGGAATTTGTATTGAGTCTGTCAGTGTCCTGGGAGCAAGTTTCATTATATTTTGGCTAATAGATCGGATAAAGACGCAGTAATCCACAACAAAACATTGGAATTACATCATATGTGATACTGTAACATTGTTGCGCCTCTATAAATTTGAATTTCCTTGGTCCGCATGTGGAAATGTCATCATTGTTATCGGGGGAGACGACAACTACAGGGGCAACGACGAAGAGAATCGAGAGGTTATTTCACGCTGGGCGAAAAGGAAAGTTTCCTCACAATTCAGCGAAGAGTATCTCGATGGTAGAAAGAGCTTCATATTTTCTTGGGATAAACAACACCGAGCGATTCACGAAGAAGCTCTTCTGCATCACTTTGATCCAAACAAGAAAGGACAGAAGTTCGAATATCAACAACAATCTCCAGTCCAGCAAACTAAACCAGAACCCCAATTTCAAGCAGCAATTCCAGAATTCCAAAGTGCACAAAAATCCGGCAAAAGTCCACCACGCAACAATGAAGCCACTTCTGAATTGACAGTGGTCGAAGAAAGGCACTCTGATTCATACCATGGCGGCGACGGTTGTTCTGCGCGCAGCGGCAGGATAGTAGCCACTTTGGGTATTCAGAGAGAGGAAAGAGGAGGAGATCTATGTTACCCACAAAGGAATTTTTCAGAAGGAAAAAGTGACCATGCTCAAAATACCCAACAGCTGGTGCGGGCGTCACAATTCTCAGTTAAATCCCCTCCCATTGTTTTGCTGAGAGGTTTCGCTCGTTATGGAAAGGTACCTGATCGGATTGGTGACCTTCAAATATGGGACCCTGAATTCAAAGTTCCTGAGGACATTCAAGAGAGGCTGCTTAAAAAACTCCGCCACACACCTTTGATTGGAATGATAGTCATTAAGCACAGTGATGGCTCAATTGAATGTTACATTGATCCAAATCTGAAAAAAGTTTCATTGGACGGGGATATACAGCTTGGTGCTAATGAAAAAATAGTCTTGAAAACTCGTATTTGCAACGGAGAAGTGTCGTTTGAAGACGTTGATGTACAGCGGTTTAAGTATGGAAACGTGTGTATCCCTCAACACATTATCGATGGTTTTACAACAGGAGATAATAAGCCTAATGGTGACCTGTACATCATTTCAAATGACTCAGACAATTTTCGATGTGTAGTAAAAAGTGGAATTGATCTCAAGAAAGTAATAAGAAGAGCGTTGGAAGATTTTTCCTGTTTAATTCCCTGTAGGACACCGTTGCCAAATCATTAGTGAACTTGGATGAAATAAATGCTTTTTTAGCTTTTTAAGGCAAAAAAAGTCAGTTTGTCGCCTTACAGAAAACGCCCATACGCCTCAAGAAATAACTGTAGCTTCAGCAATCAATCTGTGTTATTCTCTGTAAGGTTTACATTTTATTTTAAAATACGTAACGGTAACTATGATGATAATATACCAACGAAACATTATGTAATTCATTTTTCGTTAATTTTCCTTTTGAAATGCTTATCGAAATTAATCATTATCAGATGTGATTTCGAAAAATTACAATACTGAGGTATTTAGCTTTGTCCATACTATTATACTGCCGAACTTGAACAGAATCTCGCTCAAAATTACTCAGTTTGGGAGAGAAACATGGATGAAAAATTACCTGGAAGATTATTCTTAGTTTTGTTTGAGTGGTTTGGCTTCAAGTGATCGCTTAATACTGGTGGAAGATAATACAAACGGACCGTTGGGACTTGAAGGAAAATTCCAGTGATTAAGGGGAAACAAAGTCGGGACTTTGGCAACCAACCGCTTAAGAAAGGGTGACCGCTTAATACGGTGCTCCATAATTCAGGTTTGACCTCCTTTGAAAAACTTTTCCCTGTGTACTACCTAATTACAAAGAAAAATTGCAGTAATGAACTCTCCTCAGTAGGCAACTACAAAGCAAGCTTGTAGCTTATGGAAACGATATGGTTGTAGCTCGACCTAAGAGCGAAATTAAGTTTTGTTACGTCTATTATAATGCAAGGTTCGTTTTTGTCAATTGTTGGAAGCAAATGCATTTTCGTGAGAGAATAAATTTGTTAAACCCATTATTGGTTTCCGGTGTTGCAACATGGTGTTGGGATTGCGTGACTCATTTCGATCAAATAACGACAGGCTTTCTCGGAAACATTGCGCAATCGTCTTCTCCCACAGGTGAATTTGGATATTGATCTACTCTTTCAGGTTTCAAACAACAGCTACGTTCAAAGCGATAGACAAGAATATGTCACAGTCAAAAAGGCGAGTTCATCTATTCAACTGTGATAATACATACAGGTTAGAGCCTGTTGAGAAGTTAGTGGACGAATTGAAGAAGAAATTGCTTGACCAATTCAACATCCATGTTGACCGTGTAGTGAAGCACACATTTAGACTTGCTCAAATGTCTGAAATTGTCGACAACATTCCAACATTAGAGATGGATATGGCCTTCCTCGTGGTCCATGCGCATGAATCCCGGCTCTCGATCAATGAAGACAACGCTGGAATTGGTTACGCCAAGATATACAGAGCTTTACTTCAAGTAACGGGTAAGGAGCGGAAGCATTTTCACTTTTTTGTTTTCCTTGTTTGAAACATATTTACGTTTCCTGAGCAACTCGTGTTTCGGCAAGCAAAGTCCTTTATAGGGAAGGCATTGATCCCATAGTCAAATCTGCTGCAAAACTGTTATATATCTCCCACAACAATGGCGGAGACTCGTCAGATATCGTATGGTTGAAAGCGAAAGTATATTAGCGGCGTAGATTGATATCTTATTTTCATCAAGTTCGAATGTGAACTTAGGTTGCTCCGTGGGGTGGCAACAGCGACCAGTTGTTTCATGTGGCTGTGTCAGAGTAATACTCGAAGGAAGTTTGCTGTCCGACCATTCTGTTCCTTCCTGATCGACTTTTGCAAATAGAATGTGCGAGGTCAGGAGGGACTCAAATCGTACATTTCAGGTCTATCACAGGGCTCCCAATCGTAGTATTTGAGGTTTCCTCGCTGTGAGTAATGTTTTTGACCACTGTGCAAATATGCCGTTTAACGGACCATCAAATATAAACGTTTTAGTGTGGCTTTAACGAGGCGAGCAGCAAAACGAAAAGTATAAAGTAAAGAAAAATCTATAGAGAATATCATTATAAGGACCTCAGTGTTTTTCCGAGTACTAAAACACTTGTAGAATAAATACGACCACAACCGAACCGAGTGCTGTATTTTTCGTATGTAACATGAGTGGCGACATTAAGCAACGACGTCACAGTTATCGCCATTTCAAACTTTGTTGGATGAACTTGGTCTGTAATTTTTTTCGGAATACTGCAACTGGCTGCAAGATTTGTTGTGGTAAGCGACGAAGTTCCAAATGCATTTTCAGAACAACAAGAGAACGAGAACACTAAAAAGAAAGTGCTGTATGATCTAAAGGCGGATTTTCAGAGAATTTCTCGAAAGTTGCGACGAGACATGAATTTAAAAGAAAAAATGGAAAACATCACTCATGAGAATCTATATGTATTTTTATGTCACTCATATGTAGCCGTATGAACTTTTTTTGTATCCGTCATGTCATGATCGTCGAACAAAACGGTCACGTTCATGCTAACGAATAGTATAACACTGAAAAGCATATCTCATATCTAATAACAATACTCTAGAGCTCATTTAATTACATTCGAATATGTTTTATCCAAAGGAGGAGATGTGATCATTGTTATCGGGGGAGATGACAACTATAAGGGCGACGACCAAAAGAATCGAGAGGTTATTTCACGTTGGGCGAAGAGAAAAGTTTCCTCACAATTCAGCGAAGAGTATCTTGATGGTAGAAAGAGCTTCATCTTTTCTTGGAACAAACAACATCGAGCAATTCACGAACAAGCTTTGCTGCATCACTTTGATCCAAACAAGAAAGGAAAAAAGTTTGAATATCAACCATCGTTTACAAAACCAGGACCTGAATCGCGAGTTTCATCTACTGAATCAAGAAACCCACAAAAATCCAAAACCCAGAAGTTCCCCACACACACACCCGAAAATGCCTCGCATAACAATAAAGCCATATCTGCAGTAACAGCGGTGAAAGAAAGTCAGACTGACACATACCGTAGTGTCGTCAGTAGTACCGGGTATAGTGGCAGAGACAGTGCATGGAAGGAAGCCTTATACAGTAATTATAGAGATGGTGCTGGAGAAACTCTCCTTTCAATCTCTGGAAAAAATTCAAGGTTAGAAAACACGTCACTAACAGTTAGTAAGAACTTTTTTCATTTCGGCCACTGATTACAAAAAAAAAGAAAAAAAACCTGAAGTTAACACACTTGCTAAAAATTGTATAGCGAGAGAAACTTAGGATAACGCTCTGTCATAGCAAGCCCGGAAGCAAACAAGCTCTCACAAATGGGCTTCACTCGCCTTCTCAGATAGATGCAAACCATCTAAATCGACTGGTAAATGAGGTAAAGTTTGACGTTTCCATAACTCATTAAGGAAATAAATTCTGTGAAACTCGTGTCTACCACGCTAACCGTTAGGGAACCGTACTTCTCACAGTTAACAAACTTTAAAATGTACGAGGTCTTGTTTTTCGCTCCTTAGATCTGGCAATTCTCGGCTGTAATGTGTCTCATGAATCTTTGAAAGAAGTGTTAACGGTTTTTGAAGGAATTCGTCCTAGCCTTCACTTATCAGATGAACCTTATGTTGCCAATCTACCAGTTACTATCGTTGAAGAGTTTTTGAGGGAAAATCACTTCAAAGTATATCTGTTGGTGATGGACGGTTCTACAGTGAGCGATAGTTTCAACAATCACAAAGCGATGGAATATCAACGACTGGTAGGAAGTATAACGGATAAAGTTGGTAAGTCTTCGAAGTGCAGTACCTCAGTTCATCTCATCTCACAGTAGCTTTGATCAAATTTTTCAAACCCATTGCTTTATTCTTTTGCGTCAGTCTTTTGTGCTGTAATCGATTTGTCGTCAAGCTAATTACCTCCAATGGTTCATCTAATGTGCTGCTATTAAAAATAGGTGTGGGTGTGAGCCCATCCTAGATAACAGAACTTGAATCGGTTTTTCGAAACACGACTAATATTAACCATGTGTTAGTTGTATTTAGACGTGAGGATGCTGTAGCATACACGGGCTGGTAGTGCTTATCATGTTCGAACCACTCTGATTAAATTCTTTAGAGATCAGTGTGCTCAGTTTTGAATGTTGACCCAAATTGTCTGAGAGAAGGAGTACAGTGGTCTTGACATTTTAACATAATCAAAAATATCATCCTAAAATAAAAATTGTAACATAACCGAAGTAAAGCGCGCACTCTGATTGGTCAATTAGCGTCCACCATTTGCCCATGGGTGTACGCTGCTGACGTGAGCAAATGCAAAGACTATTTTTCCGCGCGCGCTTGTTTTTAGTGGTCACGTAAGATTGTTAAATAAAAGGGAACTCTTTAACTACAATGTATCAATGTTATGTTATAAAACAAATGGTAAACACCACAGCGTACACTATTGAGTCATGGATGCACTTGGCGGGAGGTTTGCTAACCACTAAAGAAGCTAGAGTCGCTCTCGGCCATCGCCTCGTGCAACTCTTACACTTCTTTCGTGCTTAGCAACCTCCCGCGTGCATCCATAACTCAATAATGTACGCTGTTGTGTTTACCATTTGTTAAATATCATAATAAGAAATATCATCCTACCGATCGTCATACGAATGTCAACCTTTTGTCATTTTTTTTTTTTTTTTACAGCTATAAGGGTCGCCATCTTGGTTTGCAATCGTAGCCCCTTAAATGTATCAAAAAAGGATGGGATGAAGCCTAATGAATTCATTGCCAGAATCAATAGGATAGAAAAGGTGTTTGTTGCGGAGGTGAACGATGGAAAACTGGCCGTGGAGAAAGATGTTTTAGTCGAAGTTTTGAGTCCTTCTGTCACATCCTCCACATCAAATACACAGATAATCCGTTCAAGTGGCTTTCAAAGACTGGATGTAAACACTGACTCATTAACCACACATTCAAATAACTCAAGAGGAGAGTCTCTAGAAAAGTATTCTTCAGAAAGGAAAAGCATTCATAGAAAGGTTGCTCGAAATACCAAGCAGCTGGTGCGGGCGTCACAGTTACCGATTAAACCGCCTCCTGTTGTTGCGCTAAGAGGTTTGGCTCGTTATGGAATGATTTGTGGTCATGAAGGTGATCTTCAGATATGGGACCCTGAATTTAAAGTTCCAGATTACATTCAAGAGAGGCTACTTGATGAACTCCGATGCACCTCTGTGATGGGAGTAATAATCGTTAAGCACACTGATGGCACACCTGAGTGTTTTATTGACCGAAGTTTGAAAGAATTTTCGTTGAACGAGGAAATACAGCTTGCTCCCGATGAAAAACTCGCATTGAAAACTCGTGTTCGTAACGGAGAGGTATCATTTGAAGACGTTGACGTACAGTTTAAGAATTGGAATGTGTGTATCCCTCAACACATTATCGATGGTTTGAGAGCAAAAGATAATAAGCCTAATGGTGACCTTTACATTATTTCAGATAACTCGGACAAGTTTCGGTGTATAGTAAAAAGTGCAAATAATTTTAAAAAAGTAATAAGAACTGCAAAGGAAGATTTTCAACCATTGTTTCGGAATCAGTGGTATGACATTTAATAAATATATATTCTGTGTTTGAGGGAGGACAAAAGTTGAATTGCGCGACTCACAGCGAGGGCAATTATGCCTCAAGACTAAAGACGTAGCTTTCGCTGTCAGCAATCAATCTGATTTATTTGTAGAGGTTTATGTTTTAGTATTAGATGTAACGCGATGTGACACTGACAATGATGACATGATGTCATCGAAACGTTCTGTGGCGCTTTTTCGTTCATTCTCCTTTTCAAATGCTTATCGAGATCAATCAGTCTTATATGTTGTAGTTTCTCCCAAAAACGGTTTCATGGCTTTGGCTTTGTTCACAGAATTGTTTAAATATAGACATGATTATGCTTCTTGGTTGTTTTGACTTCCTGGGCACTGAAGTACTTGCTGTGTCGTGAATCGTTATCAGAGTATTTTCTGGGATTGCGTGACTCATGTCGATCAGAATAACTTTCTGAGAAACATTGCGCAATCGTCTTCCTCTATAGGTGAATTTGAATATACGATATCTTCCAGAAGGTAATAACAAAAGGCTTCGCTCAAAGTGATAGAAAAGGCATAAATAGAATATGTCACAGTTAAGAAAGCGAGTTCATTTGTTCAACTGTGATAACACATACGGGATGGAGCCTGTTGAGAAGTTGTTGGACGAAGTAAAGAAGAAATTGCTTGACCAATTCAACATCCATGCTGAACGTGTAGAAAGACATTCATTCAGACTCTCTCAAATTTCTGAAATGGTCGACAGGATTCCAACTCTAGAGATGAATTTGGCCTTTTTCGTGGTTCATGCACATTAATCACGACTGTCGATTAACGAGGACAACGCAGGAATTGGTTACGCCAAGATATACAGAGCTTTACTGCAAGCAACGGGTAGGAAGCGGAAGTATTCTCACTTTCTCGTTTCAACACATTTAATTATGCTTGATAACGCTTTGTTAGGTGAGCAAAATTATCTATACAAAAAGTAGTGGTCGACAAATTTACTGCAAAAGAGTTATCTATCTTCAACAACAGAGGCCTATCTGACACCGAAGTTGAAAGCGAAAGTATATCATGAACCGATAGCTAGATCATAGTAACGTTCGACGATTGCTCCACAAACTAGCAAACAGCCACTAATTGTTTTTATGCAGCTGCATCAGTGTAATGCTCGAAGGAAGTTTGCTTCCCGACCTTTCTGATCCTTCTTCGACTTTCTGGGATGGGATCAAGTACTCAGAATGGGGAAGACCCTTGCACTTTTCTGAGTTTTAAGAAGGTAATCTTGCATATTGTTATTTCAGAAGCTGAAACTCAAAGAGCATAGTACCTTTCCCCGGTTCCGCTCGAGAGTTTTTATAAAAATAACCACAGGACCCGAGAAAACTTTAATTTATTTGAATTTTCATCGGGATGCTACTCGTTCAAGTTGGGCACATATAAGCATACTAAACATTTCTATTACGCGTAACTGCCTGCTAGAACATGCAAATGAAGCCAACTCGAACTGCCAGGAAAGTATACGTATAAATGGGAAGGGGATGCATATTTAAGAACTATTTTCCTTTGGCCATCTACGGCTGAGGCAACATTGAAAAAGAGAAAAAACTATTCAACAATGGTAAACAAATCAGCAAGACTTTTCATCGGATATTCTGAGTTTTCAAGGCATATTTATTCGTAAAATTTCTATGCAACGATGAAACAGTCAGCTGTTCACCTTTAAAAAAAATAATATTTTGCCAGCAGCTATCTATGGCAACCAGACTGAGGTCAAATGCTTATTTTTAAATCACATGAAATCCATCTGAACAATCACTCGATGGTAGAACCATTGAAATCAATATTTGATCATATGTACTTTTGGAAACAGACGTAAATTTATCTGATTGATCCAGAAAACGTGATGTTCTCTAGACTTTATGTGAATTATTATCTACCCTTTGGTAAATAAGTGATATCTAGTGCCATTGTCTCAGTTGGTAAAGCTACAAAACAAAGCTGTAAGAATCATCAACAATGTGCCACTTTGTGACAATATTATTCTCAATTATGTAAACCCTGGCCTAATTAAATGTCTTGACATAATTAACTTAAGTACGTGTCAACTAATTATCTCGCTATATTCTGCCCGTCTCCATTTTCTTTATCTTTTTTTAACTGATCAATAGCTTGTAATTATTGAAATGGAGGAAATACAAAGTGCAAAATAAAATACATATACAAATAGACCACAGGTAACGTAAAAATGTGGTAAGAACAAGATAGTGGCATACGAGGCGCATGCAGTCGAATGCGTCATCGATTCAAAATGAATTGAAATGTACGAAAATCGATTCAGAAGACGTCTACAAGGCCCTTGATTGACTCAAATTGAACATGGCAGGTCTATTTCGTACAACACACATTGTTTGCGGGTGGCAACTACCTATCGACATGCTGATTAGAGATGGTTTCTGTACCACCACTCATTTAGTCAATCAATCAAGGGCATTATTCCACATTGTAGATCGGGCTCCGGTTGTTCAAAGGGCGGATAACGCTATCCAACGGATAAATAGCTATCCAGCGGATAAGTGTCACCAAAACCTACTGCGCTATCCACCGGATAGATATTTATCCAGTGTATAGCGTTATGCATCCTTCGAACAACCGGGGCCTGGTCACGAGAATTTAATTTTTGCTGAGAGATAATAATGCTGCACTTATTTACATTTGAATCTGCTTTGTCCACAGGAGGAGATGTCATTGTTGTTATCGGCGGAGATGACAATTACAAAAGCGATGACGAAAAAAATCGGGAAGTTATTTCACGTTGGGCGAAAAGGAAAGTCTCCTCACAGTTCAGCGAAGAGTATGTTGATGGCAGAAAGAGCTTCATCTTTTCTTGGAACAAACAGCATCGACCGATCCACGAACAGGCTCTGTTTCATCACTTTGATCCAAACAAGAAAGGACAACAGTTTGAACATAGGCCACCACGTGCAAACCAACCTTCAAGGACAGAACCCCAATTGCGAGCAAATCTGAGAGAAAAGGAAAATTTACACACACCCAAATGTTCCCAACAAAATGATGAAGCCATATCTGCACTAAAAACGATCAAAGAAATGCGAACAGGTACACAACGTAGCAGAGAGACAGAGATCAGTAGTCGGAGAGATAGTTTTGGAGAAATACCATCTTCAACCTCTAGAGAAACCAAAGGTAAGGGTAGACCTTGATAAATTGTGAGGTTGTCACGAAATGAGAGAAAAAAATTCACCTGCCATGTATATTTTAGAGGGCAAATCACGCCTTATGCCGGTTCATAAATTTACGAATGACACTCTCCTTTCTGTAAAAATTCACGCGTTACATATTGATTTTGGCCTAATCACGCGTCACGTACAGGCCCCTTACCTCTCTCTAGGAGAATGGTCAGATATTAGCTTTGAAAAGTTTTCTGTAAAGTTAAGCCAGCGATCACATGATATGAAACCATTTGTAAAACAGTCAGTCATATGTTTTGCTTGGTTCCATTGGCTACCTCCTTTATCCGCTTGTGTCAGACAAAAATCCCGACTGAAATAAATCATTAATATAGCATTGTATAGCGAGAGGTTATGTGCTGTTATTACAGGGCCGAGCTACGAGCAAACAAGCTCTCACAATTGAACGACACTAATTCATAATTACCTTCAACTAGGGATGTAAACTTGTTCAATTCAGAATCGACTAAAACTACGATAACTACCATTTCGATACCATTCTCACCATCAAAAGGCGGAAAGAAATTATCTTTTAGCGATTGGAGATTATGTTTGACGTTTCTGTCACTCATTGACAGAGGGAAATTTTTGTTGACCTCTAGTCTGGCCATCGTGCCTCGTGCGGTTATTAAAATGTTTTAAAAAAAGTATGACCAACTGTATTTACCCTCTAGATCTGGTATTTCCCGGTTGTACCGTGCCACCTGAGTCCGTACGAGATCCGCTGCAAAAAGATTCTGACGGAACTCGTCCCATCCTTCAGCTATCAGTCGGAACTTTTGAGAAATCTACTCCAGACCATGCTCATAATAAATCCTCAGAACCACAATGCTGTCATGGGAAGATTGCTCCAAATACCCAGCAGCCTGTACTGGCGACACAACTCTCGGTAAACCCGCCTCCTGTTGTTTTACTGAGGGGTATCGCTCGATACGGAAAGATATCTGATAAATTAGGTGACCTTCAAGTTTGGGACCCCGAATATAAAATTCCAGGTGATATTCAAGAGAGGCTGCTTCAAATGTGCAGAAATAGCCCTGTGACTGGAGTACGAATCATAAGGTACAGTGATGGCAGAACTGAGTGTCACCGTACTCGAAATATAAAACCTTTTTCGCTAGACAGTGAAAAAACACTAGCTGCCGATGAAAACTCGTATTAAAGACTCGTGTGCGCGAGGGAAAGGTCTCTTTTGAAGACGCGGATGTACAATTTAAGTATGCAAATTTGTATATTCCTCAATACATTAACGATACTTTTACAGAAAAGGATAATGGTAAACTAGTGTACATCATTTCAGATAGGGAAGACAAATTTCGATGAATAGTAAAACGTGAGAGTGTTGGCGAGACAGCGAAAGAATTTTGGGAGAAAGAGCGTTTCTTATGTTTTCCCAAGTCAAATTGATACCTTGGAAGGAATGCCATCCATTCCTTAAAGTTACATCTGTGGCTGTCAGTTAGGGAATTTGCTTTTCGAAACTTATCACCAGATAATCAGATTTTTTTTATGAAATGATCAGATATAACATCGCATAAATATGATGTTAATGTATTTACCTTTCTTCACAAAAGTATTTAGAATTTCCTAATTAGTCGACTCATTATAACACAGCCAAGAAATCATAGTAGTCTTCAGCTTTCATTGAACTCGCTCATAGCCTCTTCCAGTTGTCCAGTCCGTGAAACTAAGCGTGAGGATAAATGACGCGAAGGTTGCGGCTGAGCAAACTTGCGACTTGCGACTTGGCTCTTACAGATTGTGTGAGTTTTTGGCATGATCAGAAAAAAACGAGTACAATTTTTGCTGCTTTTTCAAAAAAAGCACTGCAGCCTATTCAGCATATTTTAGTTTTTTTTTTAACGGAACATAATAAGAGTCATGAAACGTGATGCTAACATCGTAAATTTTCATATATTAATTCACTGCAGTTTTTTGTCAGAACAAGGGTGCTTCTCCAAATGAAGTGAAATATCATGCTCTATTAACCATAAATATATAATTTTAAGCATAATTTTAAAACAATCGTGCAGTGCTAGTAGCATAACATGCTACTTTTACTAGGACAGTAAATATATATTGCATATTGATTTACAGAAATAGAAGAGATAATAATCGGGTGATCGGTGGAATGGCGGATTATCTCAAGAGCAGAATGACGGAATATCCTTAAAGTGTAGAATGCCTTTTATGAAACAAAAGTCGCAAAAAATGGAATTGCATTACTATAAGAAAATTATTTACAACTAACAGGCGAAATTGAGAGATCCTAGCCTCTTCAAATTTTATTATATTACTACTACATATAATTATTATTACTGTAGATAGTATTATTATTTGTTACCATTCATTTATTGGTTGGATGTCAATTAGAAAATATATTCTTGAGTCATCTTTCCCTTGTGGAACAGAGTACTCATAACTTAGTGGAATGGGGCAGATTTGCTGTCGGTTTTGCATTTGAGACAAATCTTCTGCAACATTACCTTCTAGCATCATTAAACAACTTCTGGTTCTTTCAATACTCTAAAACTTGTGCTATACCAATAGCCACATGTAGTCTTTGACCGTCTATTTTGTAGACAAATATATCAGTTAAATACCCCGGACAATAAGTTTTCCGATTTCAATTTTTTAGAGTATAACAGCTGGATATAACGTAGTGCCAACATATGAAATAAAGTTCCTCTGATACGAGATTCTTTTTCGCCTTTCCTAGTTAATAGTTATCTAGTTTTCTTGCGCACTGAAAGAACGATTTGCCGGCCAAAACGATTGTTACATAGCTGTGATGTTACATAGCTGTGATGTTACATAGCTGTGATGTTACATGGCTGTGATGGTACATAGCTGTGATGTTACATAGCTGTGACATGACATGACAGCAGCTAAGGCGGAAGAAGGAGAAATGAAGAAGAGAGAGAAAATGTGCTGCGTAGCCGGAGCGCTAAATGATGCTAGATGCTAGAATTATACTCATATACCTTGGAATTTCTATACACTTCCTTTCAAGGTATGAAAATTTATGGCCGGTATGGATGCTTTTCGTTCGTCGACATGAAGCTAAAGGAGACTTACTGCTTCAGAGTCGTAGGCCTCACTAACTTTATCGTATCCAAGAGTCAATGCAGCCGAGATTTTCACTTACAACACCACTGTCAGTTATTTGCCAGTGAGCGGAATGGGACATGTGGTAATGTTGGGCTTAAACTACAAACGGTTTTCTTTATTTAAATTCCTATTTGGAGGCGAACTTGAACCTCTGCCTCTGCGATGTCTGAGCAAAAGAGAAACTTGCAAAAAAAACTGCGCGATGATTATCGGCGAAAAATCATCGTGCCCTGTAATACAGCTGATTCGATGCTGCTATTAAAAATTAGCTTTTCAGTGCGAAAGGCTTCTTTTGTCGTAATCTTGACCTAAACACCACAGGAGAGAAAACGTCTAAGGCCTAGTTTATGCGTTGCGCTACAGTCGAATTTAATTCAAGGTCCCTCAAGCAATTAAATTCGACGATAGCGCGACTTCTAAATTTAGAATTCTAAATTTAGACTTCTAAATTCGTTTTAAAACGAATTAAATTCGTCTGGTAAATTAAATTCGTCCTTGACGTTTCATCAGTCTTGGTAAAAGATGGATAAAATATCGATAACGCGTCTTCAGTTTTAACGTCGCACTACGTCGCGTCGAATGAAATGCATACATTCTCTCAATGTATTTCAATTTATTTTGGCGAGCTCGCAGCGACCCGTGGCGCGTTCAAGATGCTGCTTCTTTAAATTCGATCGTGTTGATTTCGACGCATAAAACCACGCCACGACTTATGTCGACGGTAAACGAATTTAATGAAATTAAATTCGTCTGAATTAAATTCGACTGTAGTGCGACGTATAAACTAGGCCTTAGTCAGTCTCCTCCGGCCTCCGTTTGATGCACACGGTTCACCTTTGTACGGCTGAACCGTACTCGCAACTTCCATGTCTTCTCTCTCACTGAGTATGATGTATCACAATTCTCAGAAGAGCTTGCTTCTGTTGATCTAAATGACTATTCTAGAGTATTTAAACGCTGGCGAAATCATTACAAAATTCCGATAGATGAGAGATTTGGAAGGGTCACCTCAGAGTTTTCTGCGTCATCACCATCTACAGATCCACTGGAAGACAAAGTAAGAGCACTTTTGGGCCCGAGTTTTATTTATTTATTTTTTCAATTTTTCTTTTTTTGAAAAAGGTTTCTACAAATGATAAGCTTGATAAGTGCGCAAAAAAAAAAAAAAAAAAAGGAAAAGAAAAAGAAATCGCTTCATAGGCATTAAAGGAAACCTCTGGCTTTTGGGACATATACTCAGTCATTAAACCCTTAGGAATACATTTTCTTTTTCTACTTCGTTATGAATGCAGGCACGTTTCGTGAGTCGCAACCTGTCCTTCGTTGTTTTGAACCAGCTTCTTTCTTCTGTACGCGAAAAATGACAAGAGAGAGGCCCTGGGAACGATTTCAGACCATAATATGCTTTTTATAAAGAGCTTCTCGGAAATCGTCTACCACGTTCGTCTCCAGCAGATGATAGATGCTAAAAAAAAAAAGATTACGTTCCAGGTTCTAAGAGCAAGCGAAAGGAATGATGGCAGAGCCGCTAAAGATTCATCTTTTTAATTGTGATAGTATTTACGACTTAAACGTGGTCGAGGACTTATTGATATCGGCGAAATCGAAACTCGGCTTGGAGTTCTCGGTAGAGAAGCATATATTTACTTTGCATCAAATACCTGAGCTGAGCACCAAAATTATTCCCGAGATGCAGATGGATTTTGCAATGTTCGTGGTGCATGCACACGAATCTGGTCTGTTTATCAACCACAGGGACTTGGATCAAGGCTACACAAAGGTATACAGAGCTTTGTTGGAGGCAACAGGTAATTCAGTGGTAATAATTGGTTTCTTGTCTCTTAATTGTAATTGTTGACCCGAACGTATCTATGCCGATCTGTATTGAAATTTAACTGGAAGCGTCAAGATTAATATTATTTGTATCTAAGTACAAGTATCGAATGTTTAAACTTACTCGTTTTATATTTCTGACAGAACGAACGCACATTGAAAGCGGAGACAATCTGAACCGTTTCCGAGAAAATGGTTTTTTTCTTTTCCTCTTTCGACCAAAATGTTATTTGCTGACTTACCATGAGATAAACTGGATCAGAAAAGTTAAATAATTTATGAAATTGTTGCAAAAATTCCATCCTTAGAGATGGATATGGCCTTTTTCGTGGTTCATGCGCATGAATCTCGACTCTCGATCAACGAAGACAACGCTGGAATCGGTTACGTCAACATATACAGGGCTTTACTTCGAGCAACGGGTGAGGAGCGGAAGTATTTTTACTGCGTAGATGAGCCTTCCGTTAATGTTTTTCTATCTCATAGATTCAATCATGCCCAACAATGCCTTTTTTCTGGTAAACAGATTATCCTTCAGGGAAGGCAGTGATAATTTGATGAACATGATCGAGATTTGTCGTATATTTCCTCCAACAAAGTCCTCACAGACATAGAATTGAAAGCGAAAGCAAATTAGCATATATTTAAACTGATATCTTCTGCTCAATCAAAGTAGACGAATGTTCCTTTTTTAGGTAAAGTCCACAACGTGGCAACTACCGCGAATTGTTCCATTTATGTATTATCATTATTATAACTTTCGATGATTGCGAGATCTGTTGTTAGGTTTACTTATTTTATTTTTCAAATGTGCTTCGTAGAATACAAATAACGCGCGAGACGAGTACAAATATCACACAATATTTGTACTCCAGAAATATCCGCGAAATTCGGTCCCACTGAAATAACAATTTGACGTGGTGGATAGTAAATCTCTCAAGTGCCCCGAGATCAAAATTTTCGTACACCATTTTTTCCATTTTCGTGTTCAGTGTGTCTCCTTCACCTACTCTGCCAAATTTCAGTTTAGACCGAGCACCAGAAATATATTTTTTCGGACCGTTAAACTCACAATTTCGCGTCCGCCATTATTTGATCATGTTCCGGAAGTAGATGGCAGGACTCTGAGGAAGTGAAGTCAAAGGCACAACGCGAAATCTCACATGGCAAAATGTCAAGCAAACATAACAGTGCTTTACTCTATTCTTACAAAAACTAAACAAAAATGACTGGGCACCGATACGTAATTCAAAGCTGAAGTAATCGTGCAGACCATGCTGCAGGTATTTCTCTGCATCAGAGCCTTGCAAATAGATCCGAGTGGGAAAAACGGATGCGATTTGTGCGACCTCGCCGAGTAAACTTCAATCCTACAGAAATATTTGTGATCTACACCGAACACTTCTCGGAGGACTGTTTCGAGAGATCTGTGTACTTTGAAGGATCTAGGCGAAGAATTCTGTCGGGTTCAGCGCCTACCGTTCAAGAAGAGAAGGGTCAAGAAAAACCCTCCTCGGTGCGATCTCGACGCCGGAAAGCGAAGTCAACGAACCTCCACGGATTTTGTCACCTTTACATATGAGCTGATCAATATCCACCTTTAACAACTCTCTGGCAAAATACCTTACACAAAGGAAAGTACTCGGTGAACATTGTAAATAAAAATGATAAAATAGCGGAATTGAGGATTGATTTTCTGACCTCAAAGAGCTCACTTTTATACAAAAGCGACGAAAAATATAATTGTGTGCTCTGATTCTAAAAAAACTGGCTTTAATATCATCGCTCCAGAAAAACAGTGTCGTTGACTCGGAAGCTTATTCTGTGGCTTTTAAGACTTAAATGTTTATTATTTTCTAAGCAGAGTATTCTATAGCTTTTTTATTCTTCATTTTGAATTTCAGAAGGTCTAACTTGATCGGATAGGAACTGAAAATCCGACTTGAAATGTTATCATTAAAAACTGAGTGATCCGCTAACAACAAAGGAAGTTTGGGGACAAAATTCTGCTAAGGCAGGGGAGGTTAGAGTTAAATGTTAAAGGTGATTCGTCAGAAAAATTTATCGTACAAATGCTTTTTAACATTTCCTTAAATGTTCCCTACTAATGTCCTTTTCAAAAAATCATGACGATAAAAAAGAAAGGTCACCGTGCCTGTTTAGAGATAGGAGGGGTCAATTTTACCTGATTTTAGAGGTTCACGGTACATTTTGTGATAACTGCAAGCGAGTGTTCTTGAAAGTAACACTTGAATAAGAAAGTCTAGAGCGTATGCAACAGTTTGATATGTAATTTATATAACAATTTCGCAATTTTCAACGAAATCGACACAAAACGTTCCTCGAGTTGTTACTTTCAAGATCATAATTTGCCGGCATCACTGAGTAACGGGCTTCGTGAGCACTTTTAGCTACACTTTTTCTCCCTTTCGATGAATATTTTTTAATTTCTCAAATTTAAAGGAAATAGTTGTACACCACACTTATGCAATAAAAACTATAGGTCACTGCGCTCGTTCACGAGCTTAAGGTTATCATGCCTTTTCAACTGGTCCATTGATCGAAAAACAATACCGTGTAAGGTAAACATTGGTCGAGACACCATTTCAAGTATGACGTCACAAACGATTTTCAATATGGCGGGCAAGCTTATATTCGTTGTCTTTTGCGAAATTAGAATTTTCGACGATTTGGATGGTTTGATTACTGAGTATTGAGATATTTAAGATTCCGACAGTATCAAAGAGTCTTTTTTTTAGCAGTTTGAATGAGAATGAATAGTCCATAAGTTTCATATTTCGAATGAAAACATAATGCTGAGTGGCTGAATTGTTGGCAGAAAATATTCGATTGGTTGTGCTTTTTTCGGAGCTTTTGGAGTGAATCAAGAATTTCTTGATCCCAAAATAGGACGTTTGACAAGTAGTGTTTTATACTTCACGTGTGCGAATTTTCAAAGGTTCAGTTTGTATGTTTCTTCTCATCATTCCCTTGATTAATCTCTATTGAGTTCACGGCGCCGTACGTCTTTTCCCAGCCCTGGTCATGCCGTGGCGTACTGCCCCCTTAGATTTTATTCTGAAGCATAGAGGGATTTTTTCCAACGTTTTTCAGTAAAGGCACCTGTGACGCTTGCGACAAACGAGATCGAAGTCGAAGGGTGTCGTTAAAGCGTGTTAATGCTACGGGACTATCTTACAGGTCGTGTGCTTCAAGTACCTACAACCACGGAAAACCAAGGTTGACGGTTAACGGTGATTTAATGATGATAAACGATTTAGCGAACCACGATAGACAATCACGATCACGATCGTAAACTGAAATAACAATGCAATTTACTTAAAACGTTGCGTAACTCATCAACAAAACGCTTAGAGCAATTAACCTGCCTCCGTCGATAACGCGATCAAAATTAACAACAATCAACAGGAATACTCGAAAATCACAGTAAGCTACATCAAGATAACTCGAGATTTAAATCGACTGTAAGATTAACAAAGTGGGCGTTCCTAGCTTAGCGTCTCATTCTTTGATTCGCCCCCTTTAGATTGAAAACAATAAATTGTACTATTGTACGACTCTGTACGTTAGCGTGCTTCTACCCAAAACAAGAAAACTAATCAAAGGAGGAAACTGGCAAAATTACTCACATATCGGTCCCGCTTGTGCCAAAGGTTAAGAACCAAAAACGGCCAGTCGAACAGATAGAATGGACAAGGCGAAATACAATCATACACTGGCTAAAGGGACGCTAAACGAGGCTTTTATACGCGCGTGGGGACGCTAAAATATCTGATTACAAACCAATCGAGAATAGACAACAACGTAACCACATCCGTAACTAAAGTAATTAGTAACAAACAAATCAAATTCCACTTAGGCTGAATGAATCGTTTTAGTATCCTTAACAGCACCTTCTGGATCGTGCGGGTCATTTAACAATGCATGTTATTTTAAGTAATAATACTCATAAGACCCTGAGGCTACGTACATTTGAATCTGCTTTGTCCACAGGAGGAGACGTCATCATCGTTATCGGGGGAGATGATAACTACAGGGGAAACGAAGAAGAGAATCAAGAGGTTATTTCACGTTGGGCGAAGAGGAAAGTTTCCTCACAATTCAGCGAAGATTATCTTGATGGCAGAAGGAGCTTCATCTTTTCTTGGAACAAACAACATCGAGCGATTCACGAACAAGCTCTGCTGCATCACTTTGATCCATTCAAGAAAGGACAAAAGTTTGAAAATAATCCACCTCAGCGAAAGGAACAACGAAAGCCAGAAACGCCACCACAAGCAAGATCGAAAAAATTAACACCGGCTCCCTTATGTAGAAGTTATTCCTCGCCAGTTGAAAAGGTTGCTCAAAATACCCAGTAGCTGGTGCGGGCGTCACAGTTACCGATTAAAGCGCCTCCTGTTGTTGCGCTGAGAGGTTTGGCTCGTTATGGAATGATTTGTGGTCAGGAAGGTGATCTTCAGATATGGGACCCTGAATTTAAAGTTCCAGATTACATTCAAGAGAGGCTACTTGATGAACTCCGATACACCTCTGTGATGGGAGTAATAATCGTTAAGCACACTGATGGCACACCTGAGTGTTTTATTGATCGAAGTTTGAAAGAATTTTCGTTGAACGGGGAAATACAGCTTGCTCCCGATGAAAAACTCGCATTGAAAACTCGTGTTCATAACGGAGAGGTATCATTTGAAGACATTGACGTACAGTTTAAGAATGGCAATGTCTGTATCCCTCAACACATTATCGATGGTTTTAGAGCAAAAGATAATAAGCCTAATGGTGACCTGTACATTATTTCAGATAACTCGGACAAGTTTCGGTGTATAGTAAAAAGTGCAAATAATTTTGAAAAAGTAATAAGATCTGCAAAGGAAGATTTTCAACCACTGTTTCGGAATCAGTGGTATAAAATTTAGTAAATATAATATTCTGTGTTTGAGGGAGGACAAAAGTTGAATTGCGCGTTTGAACGACTCACAGCGAGGGCAATTATGCCTCAAGACTAAAGACGTAGCTTTCGCTGTCAGCAGTCAATCTCATTTATATATTTGTAGAGGTTTAAGTTTTAGTATTAGATGTAACGCGATGAGACACTGACAATGATGACATGATGTCATCGAAACGTTCTGTCCTTTTCAAATGCTTATCGAAATCAATCAGCCTTATATGATGTAATTTCTTCCAAAAACGGTTTCATGGCTTTGGCTTTGTTTACAGAATTGTTAAAATATAGACATGATTATGCTTCTTGGTTGTTTTGACTTCCTGGGCACTGAAGTACTTGCTGTGTCGTTAATCGTTATCAGAGTATTTTCTGGGATTGCGTGACTCATGTCGATCAGAATAACTACTGGCTTTCTGAGAAACATTGTGCAATCGTCTTCCTCTATAGGTGAATTTGAATATACGATATCTTCCAGAAGGTAATAACAAAAGGCTTCGCTCAAAGTGATAGAAAAGGCATAAATAGAATATGTCACAGTTAAGAAAGCGAGTTCATTTGTTCAACTGTGATAATACATACGGGATGGAGCCTGTTGAGAAGTTGTTGGACGAAGTAAAGAAGAAATTGCTTGACCAATTCAGCATCCATGTTGAACGTGTAAAAAGACATTCATTCAGACTCTCTCAAATTTCTGAAATGGTCGACAGGATTCCAACTCTAGAGATGAATTTGGCCTTTTTCGTGGTTCATGCACATGAATCACGACTGTCGATTAACGAGGACAACGCAGGAATTAGTTACGCCAAGATATACAGAGCTTTACTACAAGCAACGGGTAGGAAGCGGAAGTATTCTCACTTTCTCGTTTCAACACATTTAATTATGCTTGATAACGCTTTGTTAGGTGAGCAAAATTGTCTATACAAAAAGTAGTGGTCGACAAATTTACTGCAAAAGAGTTATCTATCTTCAACAACAGAGGCCTATCTGACACCGAAGTTGAAAGCGAAAGTATATCATGAGCCGATAGGTAGATCATAGTAACGTTCGACGATTGCTCCACAAACTAGCAAACAGCCACTAATTGTTTTTATGCAGCTGCATCAGTGTAATGCTCGAAGGAAGTTTGCTTCCCGACCTTTCTGATCCTTCGACTTTCTGGGATGGGATCAAGTACTCAGAATGGGGAAGACCCTTGCACTTTTCTGAGTTTTAAGAAGGTAATCTTGCATATTGTTATTTCAGAAGCTTAAACTCAAAGAGCATAGTAGCTTTCCCCGGTTCCGCTCGAAAGTTTTTATAAAAAAAACCACAGGACCCGAGAAAACTTAAATTTATTTGCATTTTCATCGGGATACTACTCGTTCAAGTTGGGCACATATAAGCATACTAAACATTTCTATTACGTGTAACTGCCTGCTAGAACATGCAAATGAAGCCAACTCGAACTGCCAGGAAAGTATACGTATAAATGGGAAGGGGATGCATATTTAAGAACTATTTTCCTTTGGTCATCTACGGCTGAGGCAACATTGAAAAAGAGAAAAAACTATTCAACAATGGTAAACAAATCAGCAAGACTTTTCATCGGATATTCTGAGTTTTCAAGGCATATTTATTCGTAAAATTTCTATGCAACGATGAAACAGTCAGCTGTTCACCTTTAATAAAATAATATTTTGCCAGCAGCTATCTATGGCAACCAGACTGAGGTCAAATGCTTCTTTTTAAATCACATGAAATCCATCTGAACAATCACTCGATGGCAGAGCCATTGAAATCAATATTTGATCATATATATATTTGGAAACAGACGTAAATTTATCTGACTGATCCAGAAAACGTGATGTTCTCTAGACTTTATGTGAATTATTATCTACCCTTTGGTAAATAAGTGATATTTAGTGCCACTGTCTCAGTTGGTAAAGCTACAAAACAAAGTTGTTAGAATCATCAACAATGTGCCACTCTGTGACCATATTATTCCCAATCATGTAAACCCTGGCCTAATTAAACGTCTTGACATAATTAACTTAAGTACGCGTCAACTAACTATCTCGCTATACTATGCCCGTCTCCATTTTCTTTATCTTTTTTTTAACTGATCAATAGCTTGTAATTGTTGAAATGGAGGAAATACAAAATGCAAAATAAAATACATATACAAATAGACCACAGCTAACGTCAAAATGTGGTAAGAACAAGATAGTGGCATACGAGGCGCATGCAGTCGAACGCGTCACCGATTCAAAATGAGTTAAAATGTACGAAAATCGTTTCAGAAGACGTCTACAAGGCCCTTGATTGACGCAAATTGAACATGTCAGGTCTATTTCGTGCAACACACATTGTTTGCGGGTGGCAACTACCCATCGACATGCTGATTAGAGATGGTTTCTGTATCACCACTCATTTAGTCAATCAAGGGCATTATAATTCCACATTTTAGATCTGGTCCCGAGAATTTAATTTTTGTTGAGAGATAATAATGCTGCACTTATTTACAGTTGAATCTGCTTTGTCCACAGGAGGAGATGGCATTGTTGTTATCGGCGGAGATGACAATTACAAAAGCGATGACGAAAAAAATCGGGAAGTTATTTCACGTTGGGCGAAAAGGAAAGTCTCCTCACAGTTCAGCGGAGAGTGTCTTGATGGCAGAAAGAGCTTCACCTTTACTTGGAACAAACAGCATCGACCGATCCACGAACAGGCTCTGTTTCATCACTTTGATCCAAACAAGAAAGGACAACAGTTTGAAGATAGGCCACCACGTGCAAACCAACCTTCAAGGACAGAACCTAAATCGCGAGCAAATCTGAGAGAAAAGGATAAATTTACACACACCCAAACATTCCTAACAAAATGATGAAGCCATATCTGCAGTAACAACGATCAAAGAAATGCAAACAGGTACACAACGTAGCAGAGAGACAGAGATCAGTAGTCGGAGAGATAGTTTTGGAGAAATACCATCTTCAACCTCTAGAGAGACCAAAGGTGAGGGTAGACCTTGATAAATTGTGAGGTTGTCACGAAATGAGAGAAAAAAAATTCACCTGCCATGTATATTTCAGAGGGCAAATCACGCCTTATGCCGGTTCATAAATTTACGAATGACACTCTCCTTTCTGTAAAAATTCACGCGTTACATATTGATTTTGGCCTAATCCGCGTCACGTACAGGCCCCTTGCCTCTCTCTAGGAGAATGGTCAGATATTAGTTTTGAAAAGTTTTCTATAAAGTTAAGCCAGCGATCACATGATATGAAACCATTTGTAAAACAGTCAGTCATATGTTTTGCTTGGTTCCATTGGCTACCTCCTTTATCCGCTTGTGTCAGACAAAAATCCCGACTGCAATAAATCATTAATATAGAATTGTATAGCGAGAGGTTATGTGCTGTTATTACAGGGCCGAGCTACGAGCAAACAAGCTCTCACAATTGAACGACACTAATTCATAATTACCTTCAACTAGGGATGTAAACTTGTTCAAGTCAGAATCGACTAAAACTACAATAAAATAGCGACTAAAATTCAAGAAATTGATCTCGATGAACGCTGAACCTTGACAAGGCGCGAGCTCTCCCTCAGTAAGATGATTAATTTTCCTGCTAAGAATGTGACGCAAACAGAGCTGAATAATGAATGTTACGTCAGCGGGTATGCGGTCAACAACGCGGGCTGAAGTGTCCTAGGTCTAAAATTTAGCGAAATTAGCGGAAAATAATAAGGGCTGACCTTTAAAACCGAGGAACTCTGTTTTCGTCGAAGGCACTTTCCTATTTCCAAAGGTTTAAAGGAGAAAATTAATTTTTGAAAATTTTTAGGGGGTGTACCAATTTTTTGAGGTTGTTCTGTAAAAAGAAAAGCGGCAAGGAAAACGACGCCTCGAAGCAACAGAATAGGAAATCAACAATGCGAACGACTCAAAATCCGTGTTTCCGCGGCAAAATCTGGCGTATGCGTATACGTTATTCAGCTCTGTCTATGACGCATGCGTGCTTCCGTCTGAGTATCAGCGGTTTCACAACTAAGGTCGTGTGTTCTCATTCTGGCGCCGAGAGATAGAGACGGTTACAATTCGAAACGGATAATGCATTTGCACAAGACGAGCGTGAC
Organism: Stylophora pistillata; assembly: GCF_964205215.1. Taxonomy (NCBI): domain Eukaryota; kingdom Metazoa; phylum Cnidaria; class Anthozoa; order Scleractinia; family Pocilloporidae; genus Stylophora; species Stylophora pistillata. The sequence continues at coordinate 33,880,294 of NC_142525.1, forward strand.
TTCTTTCAAGACTCACTGATTTAAGGATTCCTCCCTCTGAATTCTTAAATTTTTCCTGGAAAAAATTCATTGATATTTTTATTCCCATGTGCAGAATCAAGTTCTACGTACGAGCAATCCGTTTTAGACGTCGATTGACGATTCACAAAACGGCAGCGATGGTGACAATTTAGAACTAACATCGACACCCAATGAAAAGGGAAAACCGCTCAAGGATTTTTGTATCATGGATGAGGCATTGTTAAAGTAAGTTCTTATAGGGTAAGATGGCTGGATGGCGAAGAGTGCATTATCAATTCCTTTCTTCCTATTTTACCGAAAAGGAAAAACACAAGGTGCCAACTGAAAAACTTAGGACGATGTGAACTCCACTCGTTGAAAGTAATATCATTAGTTGAGTTAAGTTTAATAACAAACATGCAAAACAATCATGAATTAATAAATGCAAGGTGCTGACCCTTTTCCAGGGCTATTTGGAGGTCAAGTTTTTGAACAGGATGAAAAAAAACTACAAACCCAAACGTCCAGCTAATAATAATAATTAATAATAATAATATAATAATAAATAATAATAAAAGTCTTTATTCCATCATAAGATAAAACTACATATCTTATGTTACAATGAATTTGGAAAAACTACAACAGAAATCTACATACATATTATGAATCAAAAAGTATGTCATTACAATAAATGGAGCTTAAATATCAACCTATTTACAAAGGTGTTCATAAAGCGCTGTGTATTAATTTTCGGGCGTGTGCAGCCTTTTTTCTTAAGATTGTGTACATATGTCTTTTGGACAGGAATGATGTCTTTCAGGGTATGGCAATCCGTTGATTTTAGTCTGTTCAAAATGTTTCGGTCTTGTTTGTTTAAAAGGTTCTTGATAAAAACTGGAAATGAGATAAAACCGCGTTTATGACATCGGTCTAAAAAATTTTGTACAACCATGAGATCGGACTCAGATGCCCCATAGACTGAAAGTGCATAGCTAAAATTAGCCAAAACAGTGGATATAAAAAGATGATAAATCTCTGCCTGAGAGTAATGTTCCTTTCTCAATGTTCGTAGGACGTGTAAACACTTGTTTGCTTTGACAAGCTTAGTTCTTACATGCTCATAAAATTTTCCGTCACTCTGTAAAGTTACTCCTAGTAAAACGAAGCAATGACATTGGGGAATATTATTAATTGGAGAGTAGAGTACATTATGATTTTTCTTTCTAATAACAAGCTCTTTACATTTGCAATGGTTGCAGACCATTCTATTGTCTTTACACCATGTTAAGAACTGTCCTACTAAGTCGGCAGACGGGTCACTATTCCTAGTGATAGGCGAAAGAATAGTGGAATCATCGGCATCTTTAAAAAGCACAGGGCAACCATTAAAAAAAATCTCCAAATCGTTCAAAAATATATTAAAAAGATACGGTCTGCTTACACTACCTTGTGTGGTTCCTCTCTTGACAGATTTCCACTGTCCTAAAACATTATAACTAACAGCACGTTGTTGTCTTGCATAGAGGAAACTATGATACCAATTGATAATGTATGGATTTAGAGGTAGCTGTTTCAGTTTGGCAGACAAAATAGCATGGTTCACAAAATCGAAAGCCTTACTGAAGTCCATGGTAAAAATTCGCACTGCGCTACAGTCACTACTATCTAAATACTTGTATGTCTGGTGCTGGATAGCGAGCAAGGTATTTGAGCAACTACCCGCCTGTCTATATGCAAATTGGGTGTGGCTCAGGTTGTTCTCAATGACTGACTGTGCTTGCGTACGATACGCGACCTTCTCGAACAACCGGGCAATAACGGGAGTAACATTAATACCACTGTAGTCTGAGTCCTCTATAGGCATGTTCACTTTGGGGAGAGGATTAACATTTGCCCTCTTCCAGGAGTCTGGCCATGTATGAGCACACAGCGACAGATTCCAAACGTGAGTGACGATTGGTGTGAGTAGCTCAGCACAGTCTTTCCAGATCCAGTACGGGAGGTCGTCTGGTCCCGTTGCCGTTTTCTTTACATGAACTAAGGTATTCCAAACACACCGCTCAGATATTTTCGGGGGCTTTACACTGTCCGGGATATCCATATCAATAGGTCTAACGTAAGTGTCATCATAGCACAGGTTGGCGAAGTAGTCGTTCAGACGAACTAGAGAGTTCTTGTCCAAATTTATCAACGATGACCTGCGACGCTGCGAGAGGGCGTCCACGCCCTTCCACTACTCACCGCCACCAATGGCAGCCAGTTTTCTTCTGTTCTCGGTTATCAGCTCAGAAATGCGCTTATTAAATAAAGACAGACGTTCCTTGTTGTTTAAAGATAAATGGGACTTAGTCCTCAGCATACACTTGACTAATGGGGACATCCAAACTGGGTCACGCGATGACATGCGTACAAATTTTTGCGGCATAAACTTATTCATCACTGCACGAATCTTTACCTCAAGCACCTCGACCGCCTTGTTTATGTCCACCTCGTTGAGGACGTCACTCCAGTCCAGCGTAGTGAGTACCATATAATGTGACTGTTTCCGATGTTCCCTACAGTCCCGCACAAGAACTTTGCGGCGCACAGGTTTAAGTTTTAATCCCGCCGGTTAAACAAAGCCTTCATGGTCTGTCTTAATAAGCATATGTATGGGATATGCTTGACCGAACAGATCCGCTCGGTTGGTCATACAGTTATCCAACCACGCGTTACCCCGCGTGGGAAAATCAACCATGAAATCCCAGCCAGACAAAGCCTTAAATTCTTGCATGTCCAAACGATTTACATCGCCACCACAGACAATAGCCGCTTCTGGGTGTTTGTTCAAAACAAGTTCCACAAAAGATATTATGTAAGTAATTAAGTCGAGATCCCGGTAGTTATGCGTGGGAGGATTATACAGGCCGCAAATTAGCATAATGTGATCGGACGGCAACAGCACTGTTAAAGCAATGAACTCATATAAATTTGACCGATAGACATCCAAGACTCCTGCTGGAGCTGGTCTCTCTAAGGCCGTCAAAAGGCACCAAGAAAGATTTCAGTATTTGGGCAAAGCAGCCAGACTTACAGCACGTGAGACTCTGGCAACTTTGAAAGCCTTTTCTGATAAAAATCGCCATGAAGTTAGGAAAAACCCCCGAAAGCACAAAGCTTACAAGGATTTCATGGACTAAACATTCCCCCTTCACCACTTTGATATCATAACTGCCCCAAAATTGGTGAAGGATGTGTTAGTGGAGTACCCATCTGAAATATTTCATCTATTTAAGTATTGGCTGTAAATTGCTTCTTTCTGTCATGGTTAATAGACTATGTTTCTGTCATAAGTGTAAAGCAGTTTTAGGTTTATTTGTTTGTTTGTTTGTTTCTTTTTTGCCAACTTTTGGCTGCAGATACTAGGGTGCCTGTCAGAGGTTGCAGTGCAATACTTTTAAGTGATATGCTTCCCAGTTGTAGTAATTCTTTTCTTAAAGGGGGAAGAGGGATTTTGTGTGTACAAAAGGCAAGTTCCGTACCAATAATTTACACTTGTGTCTCTTATTAAGGGCATGGACAGTCCTTAAGAATAGCATTTCTCTCATTAGGTTATCAGCACAAATGTGGTTATGAATATCTCTAGAGTACATTTATTGGAAAAGTAAGATGAGCTTTCATGTTATGTTTTCTGTCTTACCTTTCAATGTAGTTAAAGGCCCAGCTCTGTAGAATATTTAATGATGATGACATCCCAACCAAACTATGGGAAAAATACCTTATGTGGCTGCAGCATATCCTAAATATGCTGCTACTAGCAAAGAGAAAGTGGTCAATGAGGTAATGGATAGAATGGAAGCTGCCCTTAGTGAAGAGGGATGCAACAGAGAAAGTAAAAATGAGGTTTTCAATCATTTGCAAAGAAGTATTATACCTTAATTTGTGTAACAGACACCTGATTTGAAGTCGCCTTCGACTTTACAACTTGTATAAGCCCTGGCTTTAAGGAGAGTTTATCCAGACTGCTAGATTTGACAATATTCTGCTATGTAGGGGTTAATTAATGTCTCCCATTTTCACAAAAGAGTAAATTCTTCTGTATTTGAATTTCAGAAATTAAAAATAATTGACATCCCTGCTGGTCATCAACAAAGTTCTGCACCAGTAGAGTGGAAAGAAAAGGGGACTTCAAGATGAAGTTCTAACCATTTGGAGGTAGGAGTCTATAAACACTGCTACTCTGGAGCAAAAATACTACAGCACAGCTAAAATTACTGAGCCCATTTGCTTATGAAGTCCAGATACTAAGCTTCAAGTACTTTGGGGTTGTATTTAATTTCCTTCTATTTTTCCATTTTTATGATTTAGCAGAATTTTTTTTTAATCCTGCTGTAGTCAAACCACAAGATAAATACTGCATATGCAATAGTTGATCCCTTTTTTTTCCTGATGGTTGATCACCCCACAGGTACATTTGTGATGTGCACCTGTAGATACTTTGGGAGTCGTGTAGTATTTTTTCAAGGCTTGAAGGGAAAACAAATTATGAGCATTGAGCTAAATTCCCACTTCCATTTTAATGCTTTGGCTTATATAGTTTTAGAAAAACATCTTACATATGTATATATAACATTTGAGTAAAATTAAATGAGGGGAAAATGACCAACTGAACATGGCAGACTAGCTAGTAATTTTGACGTTCCTTTGCACTTTGGCTTGTTTTTAATATAGTTGTAAAATTTGTTTTTGTTGCAGAGAGGTTGATCCGGTAGTTATAGATTACATCCTGTCACCAATTGTCATTGTTGGAGATATTTTATGACATTGATCTCATGTATATAGTCACAGAGGGGAGTATTATTCGTCAGCTCCTACAAGAAGGAATTATTGATGCTGTCATTGGGTTACTTGGCTCATTTTATATTTTTTATGTCTCCTACAATCAGTCAAAGGCAATTTTTACTTTTTTAGAGCAAGCATTACTTGAAATTGGGTGCGGGCAGACTCTTGTTACTGTTTCCTCCTTTTTCAATGACTTGGTAAATGCCTGAGGTAGTGCATGATGAAAGTTAATGTTTTAATAATGTAAAATGGGATGTATTTTCACATCCACTGAAAGAATTCTCAATGCTGTTCCAAGACTGTTTTTCAGATGCACAAATCAAACTAAATTTATATTCTTGTGCAGGAGCAGGACCACTTATTGCTGTTGTGTTATTTTAATAATTTTCTGTACTTCAAAAAATTCAGTCAGTCTTGGTTATAAGCTGGCTCATACCACATTTGTTGAGTCATTGAAAAGGGGATGCTTTACTTACAAGTGTCTCTTGTGTGTAATTTCAAGCAGTGGTTGCAATTTTGAGAAGTATACTGATTTAGTGAAGAGATATATTTTAGAAAATGGTTGCATTAAAGTTAAAAATGTATCTATTTATTGTTCTATTCTTTCAAATGATATTTGTCCATTTATACCATAATAAAAATTCTTCATAACTTTAAAATCATGGTCTGTAAAAGGTTTTAACAGTAACAATACTTAGAATTAAATAAATTAGTAATTGAAAGATAAGTATGCTGTGTATATTCGTTATTTGACTGTAAGGGGGGAAATCAGTGTGCAGGAAAGAGCCCTCTACTTCTGAGTTTGACTTGCACTGGAGCTGAAATATTGGCTATTTTTAAAGGGGCCATTTGTGATAGGACTGAATTTTTTGCGGCTGTTTTGGACCCCCTTAAATCCCAAAGTGGCCCCAATATTTTTCAAATTCACCCCTCACATCGTCTAATTTGGCCCTTACAATTAGATTTATTTAGCCCCAAAATGCAATAAATCCAAACAAAAACATATCTGTCCGTAGATAATCCCAGAATTCATTAATATTCGTCTCAAAGTAGTGTCCAATATGTACATACACTGGTTTGTACACTAAGCTATAACTGAGGAATTCAACATGAAGTATAAGAACCCATATATCAGCCCAGTATACAAACCAGTATATCTCATGTGACACAGAGTATTCATGATGTATAATGGCATGAATACTGAAATATAAGAAATCATACCACATGTGTATACGGTCCTGGTATTTTCTTAGCATACCCTGACTGTACTGTTTATGATACGGACCTTACACATCCTTATATTCACCGTATACAATTGGTTATACTGACTGTATACACCCCAAGGAAGGATCCTTATACAGAACATTTTATGCAGTGTAACGAAATGCTGATAAATTTTATGGAGTACCCGAACACTGTTATTCCACCTATTTGTGTTGGTAATCATCAGCTCGAACGTCTCTCATCTTTTAAATTACTTGGTGTTAAAATCAGAGACAATCTTAAATGGAATGACCACATAGACTACATTTATTGCCAAGGCCGCCAAACGTTTATGTACCTCAAGAGTACTTAAAAGAGCTGGCGTAGCGAATAGCAACTTTATAAATATTTATAAGTGTGCTGTTAGATCTATTTTAGAATATGCCGTGGCTGCTTGGCAAGACATCCCTGAATATTTGTCATCCAAATTAGAAACTATACAAAGGAGAGCCCTTAAGGTAGTTTTTCCGGGTGTTACTCATAAGGAAGCCCTGGCCATATCTGGCCTCCCAAGCCTAGAAGTCAGGAGAAAAACATTAATTAGGAAGTTCATTGCGACATGGAAACTCCGCTCTCAAGCTAATGTTTATAATGTTCCTTATAATCTTAGATCTGGGCGTGAAGAGTCCGTTCGCCAGGAGGCAAGAACCAAGAGAACTAATGACTTTATAACTTTTAGATTTTTAGATTAATTATTACGTTGACTATACATTACTATACTTTAATTATATTTAACAGTTTTGTAAATGATATCCCTTGATAATTCAGTTTGTACATGGTTTCAACTGCATTGAAAGAGTGAATTAAACGATATTTATTTATTTATTTATTTATTTATTTATATCAAGTCCTCTTAACTTTTTCACATTTATAGGTGAAAAACAGAAAGGTCGACTGGAAACTCTTCCTGTATTGTTACCCGTGTTTTGAACAATGATTTCTTTGAAATGAACAGTAATGTAATTGAAAAATGATTCTTTTCGAAAGTTTGCTCTAAAAATCTGACCTCACTTAGTAGCATCGCAGACTTGTAGGTGGGTGAGGAAATGTTTATATACTTAGCCTAAGAACTAATTTTTGTTTAGCACAACCACGTCCGTTTCTATTATCTGTATTTCTGTGGGGCGAGAAATGTGTTAGACCAGTTATGAGGTTGCATTGTTGCGTGATTTTTTTGGAATGTGTGACAATATTGATCACGTATTGTGACAGGCTTTCTCGGAATTATTGCGCAGTTCCATTCTTCACTGAGCGAAATTGAACCTCCATATTTAATCCGCCTGGGTTTCAACAACGGCTGTGTTCTAAACAGGGATAATGTTGCGGTCAAAAAAGCGAGTTCATTTGTTCAACTGTGATAATACATACGGGATGGCGCCTGTTGAGAAGTTGGTGGAGGAAGTGAAGAAGAAATTTCAGGAGAAATTAAGCATCCATATTGATCGTGTAGAGAAGCACTCATTCAGACTTGCTCAAATGTCTGAAATGGTCGTCAAAGTTACAACCCTAGAGATGGATATGGCCTTTTTCGTGGTTCATGCGCATGAATCTCGGCTCTCCATCAACGAAGACAACGCTGGAATTGGCTACGATAAGATATACAAAGCTTTACTTCAAGCAACGGGTAAGAAGCGGGAGTATTTTTTACTAACAGTTAATTTTTCGAACACATTTCATTATTCTTCATAACACATTTTTGGCAAGCAGGGTTATCTGTGAGAAGGGTAGTGGTGACTTACTGCAAACCTTTTCTATAGTTCCTAAACATTAGCTCATTAAACTCATCTGACGTGAAAGCGGAAGTAGGCTGAAGTAATAAGCATCGATTAGGTCGATTGTTGCTCCCCAGAGTGGCAAAATGCAAAGAATTGTTTTGTGCGGCTGCGACAGGGTTTTATACACTCTGAGTGAGTTTGCAGTCTGAAGTTTCTGTTTCTGTTAAAAGGGTTAATCTTGCCTTTTGAAATTGGGGTGGCTGAAAGCCTAAACCACTCCTCTTCCCCCTATTCGATCGAAAGGTGTTTTAGATCGCATACAGTTCGGAAATACGATAAATTATTAACATTTTTGTCTAGATGCAACACGTTCAAGTTGAGGAATTGCTAATAAAGATAAACTTATAATTGAGTATCCATCCGTGTAGCCGTCTAAAAACTGTCTGGGAAAAAAAGAGCAGAAGTGCAACTAGATTTTGATCGATACTTAAATGTATTATTGGTCTACAATGATGAATATTATTGAAAGGATGAATTCTTTTAACAATGATGGAGTCTTCCTAAAAGGTTAATCAATCTCCAAGAATTAAAGGAAATGGAGAAACAATCCACCTCCTACATTACGAGCATTTAGTCACCAGTTATCCTTTCAGTAGAAAATAGGTTCAAAATGCCTTTGTCAAACCACGTGACATTCCTTTGCCCTTTTCTCTCTCGATAAGAAGGAACACTGACATAGCTAACTATTTAGGAACGGTTGTTTACGTAACGGAAGACGAACCTTAAGTTAAACTTTTTTTCTTGAACCAAAAGAAAGTGATTTTCTCTCCATGATATGTCAGATTTTATTAACCAATTGGGAGATTAGTGATGCATTATTATCTTTATTTCCATGTATGGAAAAAAAAATGGAAGAAAAATTAATTGCGTAGTAGAGAAGAGGCCTGGGAGGTCATTGCATGACGCAAGCCGCTCATGTCAGATCCATTTTATGTGATTAGTCATTTCATATGAAATGCCTTGTAGACAAGTCGACAAAAGATGGCTGCGGCAATCCTGTAAGCCTTGCCAATCAAGACCAATTGTTCATCTTTTAAATCTGGTTATCAGATCAGGAAGGGAATTTGTATTGAGTATGTCAGTGTCACGGGAGCAAGTTTCATTATATTTTGGCTAATAGATCGGATAAAGACGCAGTAATCCACAACAAAACACTGGAAATTACATCATATGTGATACTGTAACATTGTTGCGCCTCTATAAATTTGAATTTCCTTGGTCCGCAGGTGGAAATGTCATTATTGTTATCGGGGGAGACGACAACTACAGGGGCAACGACGAAGAGAATCGAGAGGTTATTTCACGCTGGGCGAAAAGGAAAGTTTCCTCACAATTCAGCGAAGAGTATCTCGATGGTAGAAAGAGCTTCATATTTTCTTGGAATAAACAACATCGAGCGATTCACGAAGAAGCTCTTCTGCACCACTTTGATCCAAACAAGAAAGGACAGAAGTTCGAATATCAACAACAATCTCCAGTCCAGCAAACTAAACCAGAACCCCAATTTCAAGCAGCAACTCCAGAATTCCAAAATGCACAGAAACCCGGCAAAAGTCTACCACGCAACAATGAAGCCACTTCTGAGGTGACAGTGGTCGAAGAAAGGCACTCTGATTCATACCATGGCGGCGACAATTGTTCTGCGCGCAGCGGCAAGATAGTACCCACTTTGGGTATTCAGAGAGAGGAAAGAGGAGGAGATCTATGTTACCCACAAAGGAATTTTTCAGAAGGAAAAAGTAACCATGCTCAAAATACCCAACAGCTGGTGCGGGCGTCACAATTCTCAGTTAAATCCCCTCCCATTGTTTTGCTGAGAGGTTTCGCTCGTTATGGAAAGGTACCTGATCGGATTGGTGACCTTCAAATATGGGACCCTGAATTCAAAGTTCCTGAGGACATTCAAGAGAGGCTGCTTAAAAAACTCCGCCACACACCTTTGATTGGAATGATAGTCATTAAGCACAGTGATGGCTCAATTGAATGTTACATTGATCCAAATCTGAAAAAAGTTTCATTGGACGGGGATATACAGCTTGGTGCTAATGAAAAAATAGTCTTGAAAACTCGTATTTGCAACGGAGAAGTGTCGTTTGAAGACGTTGATGTACAGCGGTTTAAGTATGGAAATGTGTGTAGCCCTCAACACATTATCGATGGTTTTAGAACAGGAGATAATAAGCCTAATGGTGACGTGTACATCATTTCAAATGACTCAGACAATTTTCGATGTGTAGTAAAAAGTGGAATTGATGTTAAGAAAGTAATAAGAATAGCGTTGGAAGATCTTTCCTGTTTAATTCCCTGTAGGACCCCGTTGCCAAATCATTAGTGAACTTGCATGAAATAAATGCTTTTTTAGCTTTTTAAGGCAAAAAAAGTCAGTTTGTCGCCTTACAGAAAACGCCCATACGCCTCAAGAAATAACTGTAGCTTCAGCAATCAATCTGTGTTATTCTTTATAAGGTTTACATATTGTTTTAAAATACGTAACGGTAACTATGATGATAATATACCAACGAAACATTATGTAATTAATTTTTCGTTAATTTTCCTTTTGAAATGCTTATCGAAATTAATCATTATCAGATGTGATTTCGAAAAATTACAATACTGAGGTATTTAGCTTTGTCCATACTATTATACTGCCGAACTTGAACAGAACCTCGCTCAAAATTACTGAGTTTGGGAGAGAAACATGGATGAAAAATTACCTGGAAGATTATTCTTAGTTTTGTTTGAGTGGTTTGGCCTCAAGTGATCGCTTAATACTGGTGGAAGATAATACGAACGGACCGTTGGGACTTGAAGGAAAATTACAGTGATTAAGGGGAAACAAAGTCGGGACTTTGGCAACCAACCGCTTAAGAAAGGGTGACCGCTTAATACGGTGCTCCATAATTCAGGTTTGACTTCCTTTGAAAAACTTTTCCCTGTGTACTACCTAATTACAAAGAAAAATTGCAGTAATGAACTCTCCTCAGTAGGGAACTACAAAGCAAGCTTGTAGCTTATGGAAACGATATGGTTGTAGCTCGACCTAAGAGCGAAATTAAGTTTTGTTACGTCTATTATAATGCAAGGTTCGTTTTTGTCGATTGTTGGAAGCAAATGCATTTTCGTGAGAGAATAAATTTGTTAAACCCATTATTGGTTTCGGGTGTTGCAACATGGTGTTGGGATTGCGTGACTCATTTCGATCAATAACGACAGGCTTTCTCGGAAACATTGCGCAATCGTCTTCTCCCCACAGGTGAATTTGGATATTTAGATCTACTGTTTCAGGTTTCTAACAACAGCTACGTTCAAAGCGATAGACAAGAATATGTTACAGTCAAAAAGGCGAATTCATCTATTCAACTGTGATAATACATACAGGTTAGAGCCTGTTGAGAAGTTAGTGAACGAATTGAAGAAGAAATTGCTTGACCAATTCAGCATCCATGTCGATCGTGTAGTGAAGCACACATTCAGACTTGCTCAAATGTCTGAAATTGTCGACAACATTCCAACATTAGAGATGGATATGGCCTTCTTCGTGGTCCATGCGCATGAATCCCGGCTCTCGATCAATGAAGACAACGCTGGAATTGGTTACGCCAAGATAAACAGAGCTTTATTTCAAGAAACGGGTAAGGAGCGGAAGCACTTTCACTTTTTTGTTTTTCTTGTTTGAAACATATTTACGTTTCCTGAACAACACGTGTTTCGGCAAGCAAAGTCCTTTGTAGGGAAGGCAGTGATCCCATAGTCAAATCTGCTGCAAAACTGTTATATATCTCCCACAACAATGGCGGAGACTTGTCAGATATCGTATGGTTGAAAGCGAAAGTATATTAGCGTAGATTGATATCTTATTTTCATCAAGTTCGAATGTGAACTTAGGTTGCTCCGTAATGTGGCAACAGCGACCAGTTGTTTCATGTGGCTGTGTCAGAGTAATACTCGAAGGAAGTTTGCTGTCCGACCATTCTGTTCCTTCCTGATCGACTTTCGCAAATAGAATGTGCGAGGTCAGGAGGGACTCAAATCGTACATTTGAGGTCTATCACAGGGCTCCCAATCGTAGTATTTTAGGGTTTCCTCGCTGTAAGTAATGTTTTTGACCACTGTGCAAATATGCCGTTTAACGAACCATCAAATATAAACGTTTTAGTGTGGCCATAGTTAATAGAGGTGTGGCTTTTAACTATTAACTATGGTAACGAGGCGAGCAGCAAAACGAAAAGTATAAAGTAATGAAAAATCTATCATGAGAGAATATCATTATAAGGATCTCTGTTTTTGCGAGTACTAAAACACTTGTAGAATATGAATAAATACGGCCACAACCGAGAGCCGAGTGCTGTATTTTTCGTATGTAACACGAGTGGCGAGATTGAGCGACCACGTCACAGTTATCACCGTTTCAAACTTTGTTGAATGAACTTGGTCTGTAATTTTTTTCGGAATATCAACTGGCTGCAAGATTTGTTGTGGTAAGCGACGAAGTTCCAAATGCATTTTCAGAACAACAAGAGAACGAGAACACTAAAAAGAAAGAGCTGTATGATCTAAAGCTGGATTTTCAGAAAACTCCTCGAAAGTTGCGACGACACATGAATTTAAAAGAAAAATGGAAAACATCACTCATGAGAATCCATTTGTATTTGTATGTCACTCGTATGTAGCCGTATGAACTTTTTTTGTATCCGTCATGTCATGATCGTCGAACAAAACGGTCACGTTCACGCCAACGAATAGGATAACACTGAAAAGCATATCTCATATCTAGTAACAATACTCTAGAGCTCATTTAATTACTTTCGAATATGCTTTATCCAAAGGAGGAGATGTGATCATTATTATCGGGGGAGATGACAACTATAAGTGCGACGACCAAAAGAATCGAGAGGTTATTTCACGTTGGGCGAAGAGAAAAGTTTGCTCACAATTCAGCGAAGAGTATCTTGATGGTAGAAAGAGCTTCATCTTTTCTTGGAACAAACAACATCGAGCGATTCACGAACAAGCTTTGCTGCCTCACTTTGATCCAAACAAGAAAGGAAAAAAGTTTGAATATCAACCATCGTTTACAAAACCAGGACCTGAATCGCGAGTTTCATCTACTGAATCAAGAAATCCGCAAAAATCCAAAACCCAGAAGTTCCCCACACACACACACCCGAAAATGCCTTGCATAACAATTAAGCCATCTCTGCAGTAACAGCGGTGAAAGAAAGTCAGACTGACACATACCGTAGTGTCGTCAGTAGTACTGGGTGCAGTGGCAGAGACAGTGCATGGAAGGAAGCCTTATACAGTAATTATAGAGATGGTGCTGGAGAAACTCTCCTTTCAAACCCTGGAAAAATCCAAGGTTAGAAAACACGTCACTAACAGTTAGTAAGAACTTTTTTCATTTCGGCCACTGATCACAAAAAAAAAAAAAAAAAAAAAAAAAAACCTGAAGTTAACACACTTGCTAAAAATTGTATAGCGAGAGGAACTTAGGATAACGCTCTGTCATAGCAAGCCCGGAAGCAAACCAGGCGCGTAGCGTCCTATACGCATATACGAACGTGCGTACTTAAAGTGACCAGAAAATTTTGTAATTTCTAGCAATTTTATACGCTCAGTTTACTTAGGTTTCTAGATCATATGTACTTGTGCGTACTTGAAAAAATGACCACGCTACGCGCCTGCAAACAAGCTCTCACAAATGGGCTTCACTCGCCTTTTCAGATAGATGCAAACCACCTAAATCGACTGATAAGTGAGGTAAAGTTTGACGTTTCCATAACTCATTAAGGAAATGAATTCTGTAAAACTTGTGTCTACCACGCTAACCATTAGGGAACCGTACTTCTCACAGTTAACAAGCTTTAAAATGTACGAAGTCTTGTTTTTCGCTCCTTAGATCTGGCAATTCTCGGCTGTAATGTGTCTCATGAATCTTTGAAAGAAGTGTTAACGGTTTTTGAAGGAATCCGTCCTAGCCTTCATTTATCAGACGAACCTTAGTTGGCAATCCCCCAGTTACCATCGTTGAAGAGTTTTTGAGGGAAAATCGCTTCAAAGTATCTCTGTTGGTGATGGACGGTTCTACAGTGAGCGATAGTTTCAACAATCACAAAGCGATGGAATATCAACGACTAGTAGGAAGTATAGCGGATAAAGTTGGTAAGTCTTCGAAGTGCAGTACTTCAGTTAATCTCATCTCACAGTACCTTTGATCAAAATTTTTCAAACCCATTGCTTTATTTTTTTGCGTCAGTCTTTTGTGCTGAAATCGATTTGTCGTCAAGCTAATTGCCTCCAATGGTTCATCTAATGTGCTGCTATAAATGATAGATTATCGCGCGATAAATGGAAATTATCGCACGATAATATTTATTATTAAAAACTAGATTATTGGATAATGCAATTCAAGACTTTTTATTGGCTTAGCCATTATGGTATATCAGCCAATATACCATAATCTACAAATATGGTAAGCATACGTGTCAGCTTAAAATTAAAAGGGAGCTAAAAATTTAATAAAATTTAATAATTTAATTCAACGTTTTTAATAAAACAATTACTCCACTCGCGCTTGTTGGATATGAGATGACTATAGCCAACTCGGCGCTACGCGCCTCGTTGGCTATCTATCATCTCATATCCAACGCGCGCTCGTGGAATAATTGTTAATTATCGCGCGATAATTTATCATTTATCACGTGATAAATGGAAACTTGTCAGGTCACGTAATCGGCTGTCATGCATGTTGTTTCCGTGGACGACAATGACTGCCACAGTTGAGGAGCTTTGTTTTGAGGTCGATAGTTCGTTTTATTCATGTAAAAAGATCATTTAGCAGTACGTTGCAATACTACGACACATAGCTCTTTGAATCAGTATAGTAAACCTTGATTTTGCGAAGTCCGAGCCCGTGGAAACTTTGTATTATTTATTTATGTTTTGTGATAACGTTTTGATGATTGCATGACTTACACTGTCACGGTTGTGTTACACTAACACCTTGAAATAAACTTTCATCGGTTTGCTCATCTTCCAGTCTATACTACGCGCCTCGTTGGCTATCTATCATCTCATATCAAACGCGCGCTCGTGGAATAATTGTTAATTATCGCGCGATAATATTTATTATTATCGCGCGATAATTTATCATTTATCACGTGATACATAGAAACTCGTCAGGTCACGTAATAGGCTGTCATGCATGTTGTTTCCGTGGACGACAATGACTGCCACAGTTGAGGAGCTATTATCGCGCGATAATTTCCATTTATCGCGCGATAATCTATCATTTATCGCGCTATAAAAAAATGTGTCATGTCCCCTATGGGCCACCGTAGATAGATATTTATCCAGTGTATAGCGTTATCCATCCTTCGAACAACCGGGGCCTGGTCACGAGAATTTAATTTTTGCTGAGAGATAATAATGCTGCACTTATTTACATTTGAATCTGCTTTGTCCACAGGAGGAGATGTCATTGTTGTTATCGGCGGAGATGACAATTACAAAAGCGATGACGAAAAAAATCGGGAAGTTATTTCACGTTGGGCGAAAAGGAAAGTCTCCTCACAGTTCAGCGGAGAGTATGTTGATGGCAGAAAGAGCTTCATCTTTTCTTGGAACAAACAACATCGACCGATCCACGAACAGGCTGTTTCATCACTTTGATCCAAACAAGAAAGGACAACAGTTTGAAGATAGGCCACCACGTGCAAACCAACCTTCAAGGACAGAACCTAAATCGCGAGCAAATCTGAGAGAAAAGGAAAATTTACACACACCCAATCATACCCAACAAAATGATGAAGCCATATCTGCAGTAAAAACGATCAAAGAAATGCAAACAGGTACACAACGTAGCAGAGACACAGAGATCAGTAGTTGGAGAGATAGTTTTGGAGAAATACCATCTTCAACCTCTAGAGAAACCAAAGGTAAGGGTAGACCTTGATAAATTGTGAGGTTGTCACGAAATGAGAGAAAAAAAATTCACCTGCCATGTATATTTCAGAGGGCAAATCACGCCTTATGCCGGTTCATAAATTTACGAATGACACTCTCCTTTCTGTAAAAATTCACGCGTTACATTATTGATTTTGGCCTAATCCGCGTCACGTACAGGCCCCTTGCCTCTCTCTAGGAGAATGGTCAGACAGTAGCTTTGAAAAGTTTTCTGTAAAGTTAAGCCAGCGATCACATGATATGAAACCATTTGTAAAACAGTCAGTCATATGTTTTGCTTGGTTCCATTGGCTACCTCCTTTATCCGCTTGTGTCAGAAAAAAATCCCGACTGCAATAAATCATTAATATAGCATTGTATAGCGAGAGGTTATGTGCTGTTATTACAGGGCCGAGCTACGAGCAAACAAGCTCTCACAATTGAACGACACTAATTCATAATTACCTTCAACTAGGGATGTAAACTTGTTCAAGTCAGAATCGACTAAAACTACGATAACTACCATTTCGATACCATTCTCACCATCAAAAGGCGGAAAGAAATTATCTTTTAGCGATTGGAGGTTATGTTTGACGTTTCTGTCACTTATTGATAGAGGGAAACTTTTGTTGACCTCTGGTCTGGCCATCGTGCCTCGTGCGGTTATTAAAATGTTTAAAAAAAAGTATGACCAACTGTATTTACCCTCTAGATCTGGTATTTCCCGGCTGTACCGTGCCACCTGAGTCCGTACGAGATCCGCTGCAAAAAGATTCTGACGGAACTCGTCCCATCCTTCAGCTATCAGTCGTTACTTCTGTGAAATCTACTCCAGACCATACTCATAATAAATCCTCAGAACTACACTGCTGTCATGGGAACATTTTTCCAAATACCTCGCAGCCTGTACTGGCGGCACAAATCTCGGTAAGCCCCCCTACTGTTGTTCTATTGAGAGGTGTCGCTCGTTACGGGGAGATATCTGATAAATTGGGTGACCTTCAAGTTTGGGACCCTGAATACAAACTTCAAGGTGATATTTAAGAGAAGCTGCTTCAAATGTGCAGAAATAGCCCTGTGACTGGAGTACGAATCATAAGGTAAAGTGATGGCAGAACTGAGAGTCGCCTTCATCGAAATATAAAACCTTTTTCGCTAGACAGGGAAATAACGCTAGCTGCCGATGAAAAACTCGTATTAAAGACTCGTGTGCGCGAAGGAAAGGTCTCCTTTGAAGACGCCGATGTACAATTTAAGTATGAAAATTTGTATATTCCTCAATACATTATCGATAGTTTTACAGAAAAGGATAATGGTAAACTAGTGTACATCATTTCAGACAGGAAAGACAAATTTCGAAGTGTAGTAAAACGTGAGGGTGTTGGCGAGACAGTGAAAGAATTTTGGGGAGAAAGAGCTTTTCTTATGTATTCCCAAGTTTTTCTGGGATTCTGCATTTCCTTTTTGTTTGACAAAGTCAAATTGATACCTTGGAAGGAATGCCATCCATTCCTTAAAGTTACATCTGTGGCTATCAGTTAGGGAATTTGCTTTTCGAAACTTATCTCCAGATAATCAGATTTTTTTTATGAAATGATCAGATATAACATCGCATAAAGATGATGTTAATGTATTTACCTTTCTTCACAAAAGTATTTAGAATTTCGTAATTAGTCGACTCATTATAACACAGCCAAGAAATCATAGTAGTCTTGAACTTTCATTGAACTCGCTCATAGCCTCTTCCAGTTGTCCAGTCCGTGAAACTAAGCGTGAGGATAAATGACGCGAAGGTTGCGGCTGAGCAAACTTGCGACTTGCGACTTGGCCCTTACAGATTGTGTGACTTTTTGGCATGACCAGAAAAAAACGAGTACAATTTTTGCTCCTTTTTCAAAAAAAGCACTGCAGCCTATTCAGCATATTTTAGTTTTTTTTTTTTAACGGAACACAATAAGAGTCATGAAACGTGATGCTAACATCGTAAATTTTCGTACATTAATTCACTGCAGTTTTTTGTCAGAGCAAGGGTGCTTCTCCAAATGAAGTGAAATATCATGCTCTATTAACCATAAATATATAGTTTTAAGCATAATTTTAAAACAATCGTGCAGTGTTAGTAGCATAACATGCTACTTTTACTAGGACAGTAAATATATATTGCATATTGATTTACAGAAATAGAAGAGATAATAATCGGGTGATCGGTGGAATGGCGGATTATCTCAAGACGCAGAATGACGGAATATCCTTAAAGTGTAGAATGCCTCTTATGAAACAAAAATCGCAAAAAATGGAATTGCATTACTATAAGAAAATTATTTACAATTAACAGGCGAAATTGAGAGATGCCTAGCCTCTTTAAATTTTATTATATTACTGCTACATATAATTATTATTACTGTAGATAATGTTATTATTTGTTACCATTTATTTATTGGTTCGTTGTCAATTAGAAAATATTTTCTTGAATCATCTTTCCCTTGTGGAACAGAGTACTCATAATTTAGTGGAATGGGGCAGATTTGCTGTCGGTTTTGCATTTGAGACAAATCTTCTGCAACACTACCTTCTAGCATCATTAAACAACTTCTGGCTCTTTTCAATACTCTAAAAATTGCGCTATACCAATAGCCACATGTAGTCTTTGACCATCTATTTTGTAGACAAATACATCAGTTAAATACCCCGGACAATAAGTTTTCCGATTTCAATTTTTTAGAGTATAATAGCTGGATATAACGTAGTGCCAACATATGAAATAAAGTTCCTATGATACGAGATTCTTTTTTGCGTTTCCTAGTTAATAGTTATCTAGTTTTCTTGCGCACTGAAAGAACGATTTGCCGGCCAAAACGATTGTTACATAGCTGTGATGTTACATAGCTGTGATGTTACATAGCTGTGATGTTACATAGCTGTGATGTTACATAGCTGTGATGTTACATAGCTTTGATGTTACATAGCTGTGATGTTACATAGCTGTGATGTTACACAGCTGTGATGTTACATAGCTGTGATGTTACATAGCTGTGATGTTACATAGCTGTGATGTTACATAGCTGTGACATGACATGACGGCAGCTAAGGCGGAAGAAGGAGAAATTAAGAATAGAGAGAAAATGTGCTGCGTAGCCGGAGCGCTAAATGATGCTAGATGCTAGAATTATACTCATATACCTTTTCTATACACTTCCTTTCAAGGTATGAAAATTTATGGCCGGTATGGATGCTTTTCGTTCGTCGACATGAAGCTAAAGGAGACTTACTGCTTCACAGTCGTAGGCCTCACTAAATTTATCGTATCCAAGAGTCAATGCAGCCAAAAATTTTCACTTACAACACCTATGTCAGTTATTTGCCAGTGAGCGGAATGGGACATGTGGTAATGTTGGGCTTAAACTACAAACGGTTTTCTTTATTTAAATTCCTATTTGGAGGCGAACTTGAACCTCTGCCTCTGCAATATCTGAGCAAAAGGGAAACTTGCAAAAAAAACTGCGCGATGTTTATCGGCGAAAAATCATCGTGCCCTGTAATACAGCTGATTCGATGCTGTTAAAAATTAGCTTTTCAGTGCGAAAGGCTTCTTTTGTCGTAATCTTGACCTAAACACCTCAGGAGAGAAAACGTCTAAGGCCTAGTTTATGCGTCGCGCTACAGTCGAATTTAATTCAAGGTCCCTCAAGCAATTAAATTCGACGATAGCGCGACTTCTAAAACGAATTAAATTCGTTTGGTAAATTAAATTCGTCCTTGACGCTTTATCAGTCTTGGTAAGATGGATAAAATATCGATAACGCGTCTTCAGTTTTAACGCCGCACTAGCTTCGCGTCGAATGAAATGCATACATTTTCTCAATGAATTTCAATTTATTTTGGCGAGCTCGCAGCGACCCCTGGCGCGTTCAAGATGCTGCTTCTTTAAATTCGATCGTGTTGATTTCGACGCATAAAACCACGCCACGACTTATGTCGATGGAACAACGAATTTAATGGAATTAAATTCGTCTGAATTAAATTCGACTGTAGGGCGACGTATACATATCAAACTGTTTCCCCACTGCAATGGACATTTGCTTTTGTCGGTTCCAGCCTGGCGCGGCCGCTAACCCAGATGCCCTTCTGAGCAAATTTTCAAAATGGCGGACAAGCTAAAGAGAGAGATAAGAGAACCAAAGCGATTCTGCAACGAATACTCAGCATACACCCCTGTTAAAAGGGTCATTTCATAGAGAAAAGATACAAAATTGTATGATGTTGAAGTCACGGAGGTTGACAAACCCAGCAAGAGACTGAAAACTCACTACATTGGCTACAGTACACGCTTCGATTAGTGGAGACCCTTCGGGGACGGTGAACCATCTGAATATTTTCCGTTCGTTCGTAAAGAAAGCCTGTTTATTCCATCGAAAACATCCCTTGAGGATAGAACACAATCATTTTACTTCCAACTGTTTCGTGAAATAAAGAAAAGGCTTTGGTCTGGAAGGCGAGAGGACCCTGATATAAACATAGACCTCAACGTTGACCAGGATGTTTTTATGGAAGGTCTTGGTTGTGTTTTGCCCGGTATTGTTCATAGAGGGAAGATGGTTTACCGATTGCAGTCAAATAGGCTGCTTGATTCATATCTTGGGCTGAAGTGAGACGAAAGAATTTTAAATCCAGCTGGAGATTTTGCCTATGTAATTCCAGGAACTGTCAAATACTGGCTGGGGCAAAGAAGTCCAATCACAGAATACAAAATCATTGGGGAGCAATACATTAAATCAGAAGTTGAAAACGGTTACTATATTAATTTTCAGTTTTTAAGAGGTGATGGTAACAGGAACAACTACCATGCAGATGAAATAACAATCATTCAATCACTGAAATAACAATCAACCAAAAATATGGAAATGACAATTTGTAATGAGTTTATGAGAAATGAAAGGTGATCTTATCGTGACTAACATTACCAAACTGAGGGAAGACTAGAGTCAGTAAATCCTCAAGCACTAAATGTTTTGTTTTGTAACGTACTGGCATTAATTTAATTCTGGTTAATTTAAGGTTGACATCTCGGCTTCCATTTGCCACTTTCCTTTACAAGATGTGCACAGTACACAGGAGCTGCACAATGTTTGCATGGTGATGTGCAGGTCTTGATGTTGTGGCCTTCGTTAAAACAGTTACTGCATTCATAAGTGTTCCTAACTCTTTCATATCCTGCTGCTTCTAGGAACTTAATCCTGTTTTTCTTCAGAAACAGTTGCTGGAGGGCATCAACTCCTTTGTGATTTGTAGATCTGAAAAAATCTTTGGAAGCTCTATCGTTGTATTTTTCCAAGCCTTGTTGTGTGTAATATGCAATGTTGTGATAAAGTGACAGGAACTCAGGGACATGGCAATGAAGTGCGTGCATGTAGGGAGTGACATCTTTTGCTTGGTACACGTTGAGAAAGAGTTCAAACCATGCTTTGATATCTCCTTGCAATTCAAGAATACTATCCTCAGATGTAAAATCTAGTTTTAAATCACCAATTATGTCCATAAATTTTTTCCAGATCACTTGTACATCTTCGTTTTTGCTGCATTAAGGAAGAAGCATAGGAATATTTATGTGCTGAAAGAGTTTCAGTTTTTCTGGTCCCGTAAGATCTCTATATTCCAGCTTTTTACTGTCCTTGTTGATTCTAAAGTTTAAAGAGATCCCAATACTTTTGATTAATTCTTCGTAACCTGCCATGTGTTTATACTTTTCCCTTGGGAATCCATCAGAGAAGGTGGTTTTTTTTTCAATAGCATCACTTCTTCTCAATTCTCCTATGAGCAATTCAATTAAAACATCTGAAATCCTGAGAAAGAGGTGCAATGTGTCTATGATGACATGATCCATGGGTATAAAATCAAATAAAGGTTTTCCGTTTACAGTTGAATTTTTTTGCAGTGGAGAACTTTGCTATTTCCTCAATGGTTCTAGCACCAAATGTGGGGTCATTAATTGACCACTTTTTACTTGTATCCCACCGTTGCTGCCTGGGACACTTGCACCACACACAAGCATAATCTTCATTTGCCCTGCCCAGACCACAGACCAGTCCTAAAAATTTCCAGTCCCCACCTAAAAAGTACTCAAGTTTATAGGTGCTGTTATTTACACTTATTTCATGTAAGTTTGACATTTCCATTCGAAGGTCTGCTAGGCTATCTCTTAGATTATCATATGTCTCTGTAGTTTTTATAACTGCAAATACATAATTCCCTTTCTCACCCATTGCCACCTCCTTTTCATTCAGAATGGTAAAGGTGAAGTTCACAACTGTAAGCCTCTTTCCAATATTCGTTCCATCACCACTAAGCTTGATCTTGATGGTTTGTCCAGCTTTGATTTCTCCATTTTTCTGAAGCCTTACAATATGCTCTTGTAAGGTTTCTGCAAATCCTAACTGAACACCCTCAGCAAATCCTAACCATAGTTAATAGAGGGGACTGGGTACTAACTGAACACCCTCAGCAAATCCTAACCATAGTTAATACAGGGGACTGGGTCCTAA
This sequence comes from Stylophora pistillata, assembly GCF_964205215.1. Taxonomy (NCBI): domain Eukaryota; kingdom Metazoa; phylum Cnidaria; class Anthozoa; order Scleractinia; family Pocilloporidae; genus Stylophora; species Stylophora pistillata. The sequence continues at coordinate 33,902,636 of NC_142525.1, forward strand.
CCGAACACCCTCAGCATCCCCTGGAGTTGGTCTCAAGGCCCATTTGCTGTTTAGTTCATTGATTCGCTTTTTTATGGAATATGAATTTGGGACACCACTGGCTTTTGTGGCAATTTCATGCCAGGCCTCATTTGAAATATTGAATTTATCTTTCAGATAGAGCCACATATTGATATTGTCAAGGTCATGATTAGTAAGTTCCTTAGGATCAGTCTCTGTGAATTCCAGTTCTCCCTCTCCAACAAGATTGAAAGTTTCATACTGATAAGTATCAGTGTTAAAGACTTCAACTTTGGTGGCAACAAAATTGTATAGTCCAAGAAAGGACAGTGTAGTTTGGCACTCCTCCTTCAGCTGGTTTTTTACTCTCTTCTGATGGTGGTTGGAATACTCATCAAACCTTTTTTTGGCAGGGCCTCTACCTTTTTTACCACTTTTACCATTTTTAATCACCTTTTTCACTATTTGCTTAAATTTTTTCCTGTAGAAGGCCCCTTTCTTCTCAGCTGTCTCGAGAGCTTCCCGCGCTTTTTGATCAATGCGCAATCGCTTAGCTTTCTCCTTTACTAGCGATTCTTCTAAAGCTCTTTTCTCTCCCCTTAACCGGTTGTTCTCATTTTTAAGCTGATGCACATCAACCTCATTATAATACACCTTAAATTGATACCGAGGACCCGTTTCCAGCTTGTTAAGAAGTGCATTCAATTGCCTTCCGCCACATTTGCTAGCTCTCTTGACTGCTTTTTGGAGACTGAATATTTTCTTTCTGAAGACCTCTAGAATTCGGTTATTGAGCATTATACCTCGTATACCTGATCGTTCAAATACTTTGCTTATAACAGCAGAGAGGACCGACTCATGGTTTTCTTTGTCATCTTCTATACATTCCTTCGAAATCGTGTAGATTAGTAGGCTGCAGCAAAAATTTATTGGACGACGTTAGGGTAAAAACAGCAGTCTAACCTGAAAAAAATGTATTTATTCCGACTCTTTCGGAAAATAACTTTACAATTCTTACTTGTTTATCTCGTAAGTAAACGATGGTAAATTAATACCCGAAGCGCTTTCCGAGCTACCCGATTCTTCTCCCACTGCTTTCACGCTTATAAAACAGGAAACGAGCAGAAGGAGGAAGGTGTGGCTGTTTTGACTAGCCATTTGACGAGGTTCAATCTGCTCCTTGTTCGACAATTTACATATCAAAACAAAGGAAATTTGTTCCTGTCTTTGATTTTGGCGGTACATTTTTAATTTTCGCTTGCGTAAGAGAGAAATCGCCCAAGACTCCTTGCTCGGTCTTGTTTTGACCACGAACGCCTTCTTAATTTTGAAGGACCCGCTCGGGAAAAGGTGAAAATGACGAGGGAAAAACTTTACTTTGTAGTACGAAAATACACAAAAAGGAAAGCCATGATATTATAGTTCAATATTTCGGTGGTACATTGTTAACTTTATATACAGAGAGTCGGCAAGATGATATAACATCCAAAAATCGTACTCAATTTGAGTGGGCCGATGAAGTGGGCGTGGTCACGAAATTCAGTAAGAGACTATTTGTACCCCTTGAGTTTGATATGACTAGGCCTTAGTCAGTCTCCTCCGGCCTCCGTTTGATGCACACGGTTCACCTTTGTACGGCTGAACCGTACTTGCAACTTCCATTTCTTCTCTCTCACTGAGTATGATGTATCACAACTCTCAGAAGAGCTTGCTTCTGTTGATCTAATTGACTATTCTAGAGTATTTAAACGCTGGCGAAATCATTACAAAATTCCGATAGATGTGAGATTTGGAAGGGTCACCTCAGAGTTTTCTGCGTCATCACCATCTACAGATCCACTGGAAGACAAAGTAAGAGCACTTTTGGGCCCGAGTTTTAACTATTCATTTTTTCAATTTTTCTTTTTTTGGAAAAGGTTTCTACAAATGATAAGCTTGATAAGTGCGCAAAAAAAAAAAAAAAAAAAAAGAAAAAGAAATCGCTTCATAGGCATTAGAGGAAACCTCTGGCTTTTGGGACATATACTCAGTCATTAAACCCTTAGGAATACATTTTCTTCCTCTACTTCCTTATGAATGCAGGCACGTTTCGTGGGTCGCAACCTCTCCTTCGTTGTTTTGAACCAGCTTCTTTCTCCTGTACGCGAAAAATGACAAGAGAGAGGCCCTGGGAACGATTTTAGACCATAATATGCTTTTTATAAAGAGCTTCTCGGAAATAGTCTACCACGTTCGTCTCCAGCAAATGATAGATGCTCAAAAACAAAAAGATTGCGTTCCAGGTTTTAAGAGCAAGCGAACGGAATGATGGCAGAGCCGCTAAAGATTCATCTTTTCAATTGTGATAGTAGTTACGACTTAAACGCGGTCGAGGACTTATTGATATCGGCGAAATCGAAACTCGGCTTGGAGTTCTCGGTAGAGAAGCATATATTTACTTTGCTTCAAGTACCTGAGCTGAGCACCAAAATTATTCCCGAGATGCAGATGGATTTTGCAATGTTCGTGGTGCATGCACACGAATCTGGTTTGTTTATCAACCACAGGGACTTGGAACAAGGCTACACAAAGGTATACAGGGCTTTGTTGGAGGCAACAGGTAATTTAGTGGTAATAATTGGTTTCTTGTCTCTTCATTGTAATTGTTGACCCGAACGTATCTATGCCGATCTGTATTGAAATTTAACTGGAAGCGTCAAGATAAATATTATTTGTATCTAAGTACAAGTATCGAACGTTTAAACTTACTCGTTTTATATTTCTGACAGAACGAACGCACATTGAAAGCGGAGACAATCTGAACCGTTTCCGAGAAAATGGTTTTTTTTTCTTTTCCTCTTTCGACCAAAATGTTATTTGCTGACTTACCATGAGATAAACTGGATCAGAAAAGTTAAATAATTTATGAAATGGTTGCAAAAACTCCATCCTTAGAGATGGATATGGCCTTTTTCGTGGTTCATGCGCATGAAACTCGACTCTCGATCAACGAAGACAACGCTGGAATTGGTTACGCCAAGATGTACAGAGCTTTACTTCAAGCAACGGATGAGGAGCGGAAGTATTTTTACTGGGTAGATGAACCTTCTGTTAATGTTTTTCTATCTCATAGATTCAATCATGCCCAACAATGCCTTTTTTCTGGTAAACAGATTATTCTTCAGGGAAGGCAGTGATAATTTGATGAACATGATCGAGATTTGTCGTATATTTCCTCCAACAAAGTCCTCACAGACATAGAATTGAAAGCGAAAGCAACTTAGCATATATTTAAACTGATATCTTCTGCTCAATCAAAGTAGACGAATGTTCCTTTTGGGTAAAGTCCACAACGTGGCAACTACCGCGAATTGTTCCATTTATGTATTATCATTAGTATAACTTTCGATGATTGCGAGATCTGTTGTTAGGTTTACTTATTTTATTTTTCAAATGTGCTTCGTAGAATACAAATAACGCGCGAGACGAGTACAAATATCACACAATATTTGTACTCCAGAAATATCCGCGAAATTCGGTCCCACTGAAATAACAATTTGGCGTGGTGGATAGTAAATCTCTCGAGTGCCCTTGAGATCAAAATTTTCGTTCACCATTTTTTCCATTTTCGTGTTCAGTGTGTCTCCTTCACCTACTCTGCCAAATTACAGTTTAGACCGAGCACCAGAAATATATTTTTTCGGACCGTTAAATTCACGATTTCGCGTCCGCCATTATTTGATCATGTTCCGGAAGTAGATGGCAGGACTCTGAGGAAGTGACGTCAAAGGCACAACGCGAAATCTCACATGGCAAAATGTCAAGCAAACATAACAGTGCTTTACTCTATTCTTACAAAAACTAAACAATAATGACTGGGCACCGATACGTAATTCGAAGCTGAAGTAATCGTGCAGACCATGCTGCAGGTATTTCTCTGCATCAGAGCCTTGCAAGTAGATCCGAGCGGGAAAAACGGATGCGATTTGTGCGACCTCGCCGAGTAAACTTCAATCCTACAGAAATATTTGTGATCTACTCCCAAGACTTCTCGGAGGACTGTTTCGAGAGATCTGTGTACTTTGAAGGATCTAGGCGAAGAATTCTGTCGGGTTCAGCGCCTACCGTTCAAGAAGAGAAGGGTCAAGAAAAACCCTCCTCAGTGCGATCTCGACGCCGGAAAGCGAAGTCAACGAACCTCCACGGATTTTGTCACCTTTACATATGAGCTGATCAATATCCACCTTTAACAACTCTCTGGCAAAATACCTTACACAAAGGAAAGTACTCGGTGAACATTGTAAATAAAAATGATAAAATAGTGGAATTGAGGATTGATTTTCTGACCTCAAAGAGCTCACTTTTATACAAAAGCGATGAAAAATATAATTGTGTGCTCTGATTCTAAAAAAAGCTGGCTTTAATAACATCGCTCCAGAAAAACAGTGTGGTTGACTCGAAAGCTTATTTTGTGGCTTTTAAGACTTAAATGTTTATTATTTTCTAAGCAGAGTATTCTATAGCTTTTTTATTCTTCATTTTGAATTTCAGAAGGTCTAACTTGATCGGATAGGAACGGAAAATCCGACTTGAAAATTTTATCTTTAAAAACTGAGTGATTTCTCTAACAACAAAGGAAGTTTGGGGACAAAATTCTGCTAAGGCAGGGGAGGTTAGAGTTAAATGTTAAAGGTGATTCCTCAGAAAAATTTATCGTACAAATGCTTTTTAACATTTCCTTAAATGTTCCCTACTAATGTCCTTTTCAAAAAATCATGACGATAAAAAGGAAAGGTCACCGTGCCTGTTTAGAGATAGGAGGGGTCAGTTTTACCTCATTTTAGAGGTTCACGGTACATTTTGTGGTGACTGCAAGCCAGTTTGATATGTAATTTATATAACAATTTCGCAATTTTGAACGAAATCGACACAAACGTTCCTCGAGTTGTTACTTTCAAGATCATAATTTGCCGGCATCACTGAGTAATGGGCTTCGTGAGCACTTTTAGCTACACCTTTTTCTCCCTTTCGATGAATATTTTTTAATTTCTCAAATTTAAAGGAAATAGTTGTACACCACACTTATGCAATAAAAACTATAGGTCACTGCGCTCGTTCACGAGCTTAAGGTTATCATGCCTTTTCAACTGGTCCATTGATCGAAAAACAATACCGTGTAAGGTAAACATTGGTCGAGACACCATTTCAAGTATGACGTCACAAACGATTTTCAATATGGCGGGCAAGTTTATATTCGTTGCCTTTTGCGAAATTAGAATTTTCGACGATTTGGATGGTTTGATTACTGAGTATTGAGATATTTAAGATCCCGACAGTATCAAAGAGTCTTTTTTTAGCTGTTTGAATGAGAATGAATTGTCCATAAGTTTCATATTTCGAATGAAAACATAATGCTGAGTGGCTGAATTGTTGGCAGAAAATATTCGATTGGTTGTGCTTTTTTCGGAGCTTTTGGAGTGAATCAAGAATTTCTTGATACCAAAATAGGACGTTTGACAAGTAGTGTTTTATACTTCACGTGTGCGAATTTTCAAAGGTTCAGTTTGTATGGTTCTTCTCATCATTCCCTTGATTAATCTCTATTGAGCTCACGGCGCCGTACGTTTTTTCCAAGCCCTGGTTATGCCGTAGCTTACTGCCCCCTTAGATTTTATTCTGAAGCATAGAGGGATTTTTTCCAACGTTTTTCAGTAAAGGCACCTTCTGGATCGTGCGGGTCATTTAACAATGCATGTTATTTTAAGTAATAATACTCATAAGACCCTGAGGCTACGTACATTTGAATCTGCTTTGTCCACAGGAGGAGACGTCATCATCGTTATCGGGGGAGATGATAACTACAGGGGAAACGAAGAAGAGAATCAAGAGGTTATTTCACGTTGGGCGAAGAGGAAAGTTTCCTCGCAATTCAAGGAAGATTATCTTGATGGCAGAAGGAGCTTCATCTTTTCTTGGAACAAACAACATCGAGCGATTCACGAACAAGCTCTGCTGCATCACTTTGATCCATTTAAGAAAGGACAAAAGTTTGAAAATAATCCACCTCAGCGAAAGGAACAACGAAAGACAGAAACGCCACCACAAGCAAGATCAAAAAAATTAACACCGGCTCCCTTATGTAGAAGTTATTCCTCGCCAGTTGAACAGCAGTCTAAATCAAAGATGCCAACGAAACAAGAAAGTTTTCTGTATCCCTATGAAGCTGCAACTGGACCAAGGAATGATAAAGAAGAGCACACTTCTGTACACCCTCTCGATAGTACAACTAGGAGCAGCAGTATCTCGAGCGATGGGGAAAACACAGCAATTAGCAGTGATCCAGGAGCCAGATCCAAGGAGATAATCCCTCCACTAATTGGAGAAACCAAAGGTTAGAATATAGTCTAAAAAACAGATTTAAAGGAGAATAGTAAGACCCCTTCTCCAGTTACCTGAGAGATGATAGATATAAAATATTAAATACAGTTCCTTATTAACTCTTGTTTTGCTTAGTGCTAATTCATACCGAAATGGTAATTTTTTTTGCTCACTTGTAGTCTCCAGTGAGAGTAAATAAATATTTGATACGTTAGTATGAGGTGGGTGAAAAACTAATGCTAAACCTATAATATCTCTGTTGCTGTTGGCTAAAAAGGGAGCTTTTAGATCTTACTTGCTGAGATTAATTGGCCATGTGTTCTCAACTTAACAAATGTATTCCATGTAGCTGTTCTTCTGTACAGTAATAGATGATTTATGACGCCAAAATGTGGTCATAACAAAAAGTAATTAGACAACCGTGCCCACAGTTGAAACTGAAAAGCATGCTCCGGAAATCATGTAATTTTCGTCTTTATCATTTAAGAATTATTTACGAACTTATAACTCTGACCGTGATTTTAGATTCCAAATATAACCTACCCTATCAAAAGTTGTCTTCAAATGTGCTTAAAATATGATCATAGACGCTGCGATTTTTTTATCTCGCTTGGCAAACCTGGCCAACTATACTTTGTCGCGACCAGGTCTCAAATACCTTCTTTCTATCTCTTGAATATCTCTTTGAATAATAACGAAATTATTGTCGAAAATGATGATTTTTTTTTCTGGAGTTTGGTGTGTACAGCCAGGTACCAAAACTAAGTCGGTCGAATTTTTTAGCGCTTTTTAAGCGATTTTCTGAAGGTAAAAATAACTCATGGGAATCTCAACCTGCGTATTTCTCCTTTAATGAATATTTTAAGTGTACGGCCATCTGTGTTTCACTCTTTAGAATTGGCGATTCTTGGCTGTAACGTGTCACATGGGTCCTCGGAGGATGTGAAAAAAGTTTTTGAAAAACTTCTTCCCAGGCTTCACTCGTTAGAGTATCCTTTGACTGATAACCCTCCAATCACCAAAGTTAAAGAATATTTGAGGGATTATCGCTTCAGATTCTGTGTGTTGGTGGTGGACGGTGATACAGTAGGGGATGGTCGTGACAATCAGAGATCAGAGGAATTACAAAGACTTGTAAGACTTGCGGTGGATAAAGTCGGTAAGTTATTTTTTACCTTAAGTCGGTAATTGGAATGAATTAATCAAAAATGACAATCATTCTTACCACCATTTCTCCGCTTCACCATATTTTTGTATCGCTGAATATTTTCGATGAATTCATTCACAAAAGCCGTCGGACAAAAATAATCTTACCTCTGAATGCCTGAGTGGAGAAATCATTGTCTAAGGGAGGGAAGGTAGGTCTAGAAAAGCGAGGAATCATGATCCTCTACTACTGTAGGATTAATGCTTTGTTAGCACACAGACTTCCTGTCGCAATGGAAGAATGGAGTGGATTGATTTTTTAAACTAAGATGCAATCAAACCTAACTGAATGTCGTACATATTTATCATATCTTCTCTTTCTTTTTTTATTAGATGAAAAAGTCGTTATCTTTGTTTGCAATCGACAATCAAGAACGGGCGGAGTGACATGTGAGGATTTCACTGAGCGAGTCAGTAGAATAGAAAAGACGGTTGTTGTACAGTTAAATAACGGAAAGCTAAGCCTGGAACTGAATGAGATCGTCAAATTCTTGAGGGAGAAGAGATCTTCTACGCCAATTTCAAAAGGTCTTCAAGAACTGCATGGAAACTTTGACTCAAACTTCACAGATTCTTTAGGATACTGTCCTCAATGCAGCTCCTCAGAAGGGAAATGCATTCTTTGGAAAGATGCTCAGAACACCCAGCAGCTTGTGCTGACCACGCAGTATGGAGTAAAAGTCCCTGCTGTTGTGTTACTGAGAACTATCGCTCGCCACGGAAAGATATCTAAACGGCTTGGTGACCTTCAAATATGGGACCCTGAATTAAATGTTCCAGATGAATTCGAGGAGAAACTGTTAGTGAACCACTCGAACACCCCTGAGATTGGAGTGATAATCGTTAAGTCCAGCGATGGGACTCTTCAGCGTTTCACTAATCCAGATATAAAAGAATTCCCCATGGAGGAGGATGTAACCAGGCTATCTCCCAATGAAAAACTCGTTATGAAAACTCGCGTCCGTAACGGAGAGGTATCTTTTTACCAGGAAGATGTACAATTTAAGTATGGAAATCTGTCTATTCCTCAATACATTCTCGATGATCTAAAGAAGATTAAGGCTCAAGGTGACTTGTTTGTCACTTTAGATGACTCACACAAATTTCATTGTATTGTGAAAAAAGGAAAAATGGATCAAGCGGCTAGTCTTCGTAACAGTGCAACGGATAAAGCAAGGAGAGCGGCTCATTTTTTGTGGCCAAGCAGATTTTAAAGGACTGAGAAAAATGAAGTTTCTATTCAGTTAGGTAGAACTGAAGTCAAGTGGCTCCTTCCGAATGAGTAACAGCCAGCGCCTATGTCCTTAGGAAGAGAGAGTTCCCTATACCCTTTTGTAAAACTCAGTCACATAAAAGTATTTGACTTTTTCACGCTTCACGAATATCATCCAAAACTCTTTCACGTTTAAGCAAAATTCATGAAAATCACGTTGAATTACTATTTTACTTTTCTAGTCTTGACCCAGTCTTACGCTTCAAAAGATAATGTCATGTCTCATCTTGGTTGTTCAAGAACCGGTAGTGGTCTGTTTTGCGAGTTTTGTCGATCCACATGAAGTCCATCTCCTGTCAACAGCTAACCACAGCCGTTCGAGAACAATACGTACATTTTAAAAACATTATAATAGTCGGAATCTCATCACACAAAACAAAATGGTTCACAAATCACGTTTAATTCAGCCTTAATTTACGGGTCACATTTGAATAAGATATTTCGTTCATGTGGACATAAAAAGACCTTACCGTCTTTAATCATGATTCACGAATAAATAAAAAATTCAAACCACAATTCACGAGAAAGCAGACTACCCAATCACGCTTCACATAAAAAAGTATAGGGGACCTTCTAAAAATTATATTAACGGCTTCAGGAATTTAAAATGACATACATTGAAAAACCGCGTACAAGAATCCAGCCTTTAAAAGATCAAGAGTCAGCTTACATGTCTGACATAAGTTTTACTTAATTACCAAAAAGTAAATTACTAATAATTACGTATCTGTCAATATGCACTGATTTCTTAGTACAAACATTGCTATGCTTTAAGTACAGAAAGCAATGAGAGAGAGAAAGAGGAAAAAACTGCCGTTTTTTCCCTTACCTCCTGCCCCTTGCCACTCGCCTTTTCACTCGTCCTAGATTTTCCACTTGTGCGATATGGCGATCGAATATTCGCCGCTCTGAATCACGCGCTACCACCTCCAAGCAGGCTACGGGTTAGAAGTAGGAGTCTTTACGTAGGTTATTTTCACATTTTATTATTATTATTAATAATGTTTGAACACATTTCAGTTCGGCAAGCAGAGTTCTCTTTTTAATGGCCTAATGTATCCGTTTCTTAGTTTTGAAATTCTTTCCGTCACTGAAACAGTTAGAATATTTAAGTAGGAATCGCTTAGTTTCATAGAGAGTTTTTTCCGCTCTTTGGTGTCCTTATTCAAATATTTTACATTTAGAGAACAGTAGAACCACATGCTCGAAAGTACTTAATGAAGTACATTGTAAAACCTTTTCGATCACATCCCGCCCGCGACTGCATTCTGCGATTGAACTTTTGAGTACGCTACTCTTCATGTCGCTAACGAGCATGTATTAGAATAGTTTCTGTGGAATCAAATGCTGTCTTATCCTTAACGCCGCCACACACCTTTGATTGGAATGAAAGTCATTAAGCATAGTGATGGCTCAATTGAATGTTACATTGATCCAAATCTGAAAAAAGTTTCATTGGACGGGGATATACAGCTTGCTACTAATGAAAAAGTAGTCTTGAAAACTCGTATTTGCAACGGAGAAGTGTCGTTTGAAGACGTTGATGTACAGCGGTTTAAGTATGGAAACGTGTGTATCCCTCAACACATTATCGATGGTTTTAGAACAGGAGATAATAAGCCTAATGGTGACCTGTACATCATTTCAAATGACTCAGACAATTTTCGATGTGTAGTAAAAAGTGGAATTGATGTTAAGAAAGTAATAAGAATAGCGTTGGAAGATCTTTCCTGTTTAATTCCCTATAGGACCCCGTTGCCAAATCATTAGTGAACTTGGATGAAATAAATGCTCTTTTGGCTTTTTAAGGCAAAAAAAAGTCAGTTTGTCGCCTTACAGAAAACGCCCATACGCCTCAACAAATAACTGTAGCTTCAGCAATCAATCTGTCTTATTCTTTGTAAGGTTTACATTTTACTTGAAAAAACGTAACGGTAACTATGATGATAATATACCAACGAAACATTATGTAATTCATTTTTCGTTAATTTTCCTTTTGAAATGCTTATCGAAATTAATAATTATCAGATGTGATCTCGAAAAATTACAATACTGAGGTATTTAGCTTTGTCCATATTATTATACTGCCGAACTTGAACAGAATCTCGCTCAAAATTACTGAGTTTGGGAGAGAAACATGGATGAAAAATTACCTGGAAGATTATTCTTAGTTTTGCTTGAGTGGTTCGGCTTTAAGTGATCGCTTAATACTGGTGGAAGATAATACAAACGGACCGTTGGGACATGAAGGAAAATTACAGTGATTAAGGGGAAACAAAGTCGGGACTTTAGCAACCAACCGCTTAAGAAAGGGTGACCGCTCAATACGGTGCTCCATAATTCAGGTTTGACCTCCTTTGAAAAACTTGCGGTGTAGTAAATTGTCACGCGAGGATTCAAGTCTGGTGTTATTTCATACTATAAACCATTGCACGTGCACGGGGCAGTACGATTTCCCTGTGTACTACCTAATTATAAAGAAAAATTGCAGTAATGAACTCTCCTCAGTAGGCAACTACAAAGCAAGCTTGTAGCTTATGGAAACGATATGGTTGTAGGTCGACCGGCTAAGAGCGAAGGTTTTGTTACGTCTATTATAATGCAAGGTTCGTTTTTGTCGATTGTTGGAAGCAAATGCATTTTCGTGAGAGAATAAATTTGTTAAACCCATTATTGGTTTCCGGTGTTGCAACATGGTGTTGGGATTGCGTGACTTATTTCGATCAAAATAACGACAGGCTTTCTCGGAAACATTGCGCAATCGTCTTCTCCCCACAGGTGAATTTGGATATTTAGATCTACTCTTTCAGGTTTCAAACAACAGCTACGTTCAAAGCGATAGACAAGAATATGTCACAGTCAAAAAGGCGAGTTCATCTATTCAACTGTGATAATACATACAGGTTAAAGCCTGTTGAGAAGTTAGTGGACGAACTGAAGAAGAAATCGCTTGACCAATTCAGCATCCATGTTGATCGTGTAGTGAAGCACACATTCAGGCTTGCTCAAATGTCTGAAATTGTCGACAACATTCCAACATTAGAGATGGATATGGCCTTCTTCGTGGTCCATGCGCATGAATCCCGGCTCTCGATCAATGAAGACAACGCTGGAATTGGTTACGCCAAGATATACAGAGCTTTACTTCAAGTAACGGTTAAGGAGCGGAAGCATTTTCACTTTTTTGTTTTTCTTGTTTGAAACATATTTACGTTTCCTGAACAACACGTGTTTCGGCAAGCAAAGTCCTTTTAGGGAAGGCAGTGATCCCATAGTCAAATCTGCTGCAAAACTGTTATATATCTCCCACAACAATGGCGGAGACTCGTCAGATATCGTATGGTTGAAAGCGAAAGTATATTAGCGGCGTAGATTGATATCTTATTTTCATCAAGTTCGAATGTGAACTTAAGTTGCTCCGTAGGGTGGCAACAGCGACCAGTTGTTTCATGCGGCTGCGTCAGAGTAATACTCCAAGGAAGTTTGCTGTCCGACCATTCTGTTCCTTCCTAATCGACTTTTCCAAATAGTATGTGCGAGGTCAGGAGGGACGCAAATTGTACATTTCAGGTCTATCACAGGGCTCCCAATCGTAGTATTTGAGGCTTCCTCGCTGTGAGTAATGTTTTTGACCACTGTGCAAATATGCCGTTTAACGGACCATCAAATATAAACGTTTTAGTGTGGCTTTAACGAGGCGAGCAGCAAAACGAAAAGTATAAAGTAATGAAAAATCTATAGAGAATGTCATTATAAAGACCTCAGTGTTTTTCCGAGTACTAAAACAATTGTAGAATAAATACGAACACAACCGAACCGAGTGCTGTATTTTTCGTATGTAACATGAGTGGCGACATTAAGCAACGACGTCACAGTTATCGCCATTTCAAACTTTGTTGGATGAACTTGGTCTGTAATTTTTTTCGGAATATCAACTGGCTGCAAGATTTGTTGTGGTAAGCGACGAAGTTCCAAATGCATTTTTAGAACAACAAGAGAACGAGAACACTAAAAAGAAAGTGCTGTATGATCAAAAGCCGGATTTTCAGAGAATTTCATGAAAGTTGCGATGAGACATGAATTTAAAAGAAAATATGGAAAACATCACCGTATGAACTTTTTTTGTATCCGTCATGTCATGAACGTCGAACAAAACGGTCACGTTCACCCTAAAGGATAGGATAACACTGAAAAGCATATCTCATATCTAGTAACAATACTCTAGAGCTCATTTAATTACATTCGAATCTGCTTTATTCAAAGGAGGAAATGTCATCATTGTTATCGGGGGAGATGACAACTATAAAGGCGACGGCCAAAAGAATCGAGAGGTTATTTCACGTTGGGCGAAGAGAAAAGTTTCCTCACAATTCAGCGAAGAGTATCTTGATGGTAGAGAGAGCTTCATCTTTTCTTGGAACAAACAACATCGAGCGATTCACGAACAAGCTTTGCTGCATCACTTTGATCCAAACAAGAAAGGAAAAAAAGTTTGAATATCAACCATCGTTTACAAAACCAGGACCTGAATCGCGAGTTTCATCTATTGAATCAAGAAATCCGCAAAAATCCAAAACCCAGAAGTTCCCCACACACACACCCGAAAATTCCTCGCATAACAATAAAGCCATCTCTGCAGTAACAGCGGTGAAAGAGAGTCAGACTGACACATACCGTAGTGTCGTCAGTAGTACCGGGTGCAGTGGCAGAGACAGTGCATGGAAGGAAGCCTTATACAGTAATTATAGAGATGGTGCTGGAGAAACTCTCCTTTCAATCTCTGGAAAAATTCAAGGTTAGAAAACACGTCACTAACAGTTAGTAAGAACTTTTTTCATTTCGGCCACTGATTACAAAAAAAAAAAACCTGAAGTTAACACACTTGCTAAAAATTGTATAGCGAGAGGAACTTAGGATAACGCTCTGTCATAGCAAGCCCGGAAGCAAACAAGCTCTCACAAATGGGCTTCCCTCGCCTTCTCAAACCATCTAAATCGACTGGTAAATGAGGTAAAGTTTGACGTTTCCATAACTCATTAAGGAAATAAATTCTGTGAAACTCGTGTCTACCACGCTAACCGTTAGGGAACCGTACTTCTCACAGTTAACAAACTTTAAAATGTACGAAGTCTTGTTTTTCGCTCCTTAGATCTGGCAATTCTCGGCTGTAATGTGTCTCATGAATCTTTGAAAGAAGTGTTAACGGTTTTTGAAAGAATCTTCATAGCCTTCACTTATCAGATGAACCTTATGTTGGCAATTCCCCAATTACCATCGTTGAAGAGTTTTTCAGGGAAAATCACTTCAAAGTATCTCTGTTGGTGATGGACGGTTCTACAGTGAGCGATAGTTTCAACAATCACAAAGCGATGGAATATCAACGACTGGTAGGAAGTATAGCGGATAAAGTTGGTAAGTCTTCGAAGTACAGTACTTCAGTTAATCTCATCTCACAGTAGCTCTGATCAAAGTTTTTCAAACCCATTGCTTTATTTTTTTGCGTCAGTCTTTTGTGCTGAAATCGATTTGTCGTCAAGCTAATTGCCTCCAATGTTTCAGCTAATGTGCTGCTATTAAAAATAGGTGTGGGAACATGAATTTAAAGTAGCTCTGAGCCCATCCTAGATAACAGAACTTGAATCGGTTTTTCGAAACACGACTAATATTAACCATGTGTTAGTTGTATTTAGACGTGAGGATGCTGTAGCATGCACGGGCTGGTAGTACTTATCATGTTCGAACCACTCTGATTAAATTCTTTAGAGATCAGTGTGCTCAGTATTGAATGTTGACCCAAATTGTCCAGAGAAGGAGTACAGTGGTCTTGACATTTTAACATAATCAAAAATATCATCTTAAAATAAAAATTATAACATAACCAAAGTAAAGCGCGCACTCTGATTGGTCAATTAGCGTCCACCATTTGCCCATGGGTGTACGCTGCTGACGTGAGCAAATGCAAAAACTATTTTTCCGCGCGCGCATGTTTTTAGTGGTCACGTAAGATTGTTAAATAAAAGGGAACTCTTTAACTACAATGTATCAATGTTATGTTATAAAACAAATGATAATCACCACAGCGTACACTATTGAGTTATGGATGCACTTGGCGGGAGGTTTGCTAACCACTTAAGAAGCTAGAGTCGCTCTCGGCTATCGCCTCGTGCAACTCTTACACTTCTTTCGTGCTTAGCAACCTCCCGCGTGCATCCATAACTCAATAATGTACGCTGTTGTGTTTACCATTTGTTAAATATCATAATAAGAAATATCATCCTACCGATCGTCATACGAACGTCAACCTTTTGTCACTTTTTTTTTGTTTTACAGCTATAAGGGTCGTCATCTTGGTTTGCAATCGTACCCCCTTAAATGTATCAGAAAAGGATGGGATGAAGCCTAATCAATTCATTGCAGGAATCAATAGGATAGAAAAGGTGTTTGTTGCGGAGGTGAACGATGGAAAATTGGCCGTGGAGAAAGATGTTTTAGTCGAAGTTTTGAGTCCTTCTGTCACATCCTCCACATCAAATACACAGATAATCCGTTAAGGTGGCTTTCAAAGACTGGATGTAAACACTGACTCATTAACCACACATTCAAATAACTCAAGAGGAGAGTCTTTAGAAAAGTATTCTTCAGAAAGGGAAAGCATTCATAGAAAGGTTGCTCAAAATACCCAACAGCTGGTGCGGGCGTCACCGTCAGTTACCGGTTACACCGCCTCCTGTTGTTGCGCTAAGAGGTTTGGCTCGTTATGGAATGATTTGTGGTCAGGAAGGTGATCTTCAGATATGGGACCCTGAATTTAAAGTTCCAGATTACATTCAAGAGAGACTGCTTGACGAACTCCGATACACCTCTGTGATGGGAGTAATAATCGTTAAGCACACTGATGGCACACCTGAGTGTTTTATTGATCGAAGTTTGAAAGAATTTTCGTTGAACGAGGAAATAAAGCTTGCTCCCGATGAAAAACTCGTATTAAAAACTCGTGTTCATAACGGAGAGGTGTCATTTGAAGACGTTGACGTACAGTTTAAAAATGGGAATGTGTGTATCCCTCAACACATCATCGATGGTTTTAGAGCAAAAGATAATAAGCCTAATGGTGATCTGTACATTATTTCAGATAACTCGGACAAGTTTCGGTGTGTAGTAAAAAGTGCAAATAATTTTGAAAAAGTAATAAGAACTGCAAAGGAAGATTTTCAACCACTGTCTCGGAATCAGTGGTATAAAATTTAGTAAATATAACATTCTGTGTTTGAGGGAGGACAAAAGTTGAATTGTGCGTTTGAACGACTCACAGCGAGGGCAATTATGCCTCAAGACTAAAGACGTAGCTTTCGCTGTCAGCAGTCAATCTGATTTATATATTTGTAGAGGTTTAAGTTTTAGTATTAGATGTAACGCGATGTGACACTGACAATGATGACATGATGTCATCGAAACGTTCTGTGGCGCTTTTTCGTTCATTCTCCTTTTCAAATGCTTATCGAAATCAATCAGCCTTATATGATGTAATTTCTTCCAAAAACGGTTTCATGGCTTTGACTTTGTTTACAGAATTGTTTAAATATAGACATGATTATGCTTCTTGGTTGTTTTGACTTCCTGGGCACTGAAGTACTTACTGTGTCGTGAATCGTTATCAGAGTATTTTCTGGGATTGCGTGACTCATGTCGATCAGATTAACTACTGGCTTTCTGAGAAACATTGCGCAATCGTCTTCCTCAATAGGTGAATATGAATATACGATATCTTCCAGAAGGTAATAACAAAAGGCTTCGCTCAAAGTGATAGAAAAGGCATAAATAGAATATGTCACAGTTAAGAAAGCGAGTTCATTTGTTCAACTGTGATAATACATACGGGATGGAGCCTGTTGAGAAGTTGTTGGACGAAGTAAAGAAGAAATTGCTTGACCAATTCAGCATCCATGTTGAACGTGTAGAAAGACATTCATTCAGACTCTCTCAAATTTCTGAAATGGTCGACAGGATTCCAACTCTAGAGATGAATTTGGCCTTTTTCGTGGTTCATGCACATGAATCGCGACTGTCGATTAACGAGGATAACGCAGGAATTGGTTACGCCAAGATATACAGAGCTTTACTGCAAGCAGCGGGTAGGAAGCGGAAGTATTCTCACTTTCTCGTTTCAACACATTTAATTATGCTTGATAACGCTTTGTTAGGTGAGCAAAATTATCTATACAAAAAGTAGTGGTCGACAAATTTACTGCAAAAGAGTTATCTATCTTCAACAACAGAGGCCTATCTGACACCGAAGTTGAAAGCGAAAGTAGATCATGAGCCGATAGGTAGATCATAGTAACGTTCGACGATTGCTCCACAAACTAGCAAACAGCCACTAATTGTTTTTATGCAGCTGCATCAGTGTAATGCTCGAAGGAAGTTTGCTTCCCGACCTTTCTGATCCTTCTTCGACTTTCTGGGATGGGATCAAGTACTCAGAATGGGGAAGACCCTTGCACTTTTCTGAGTTTTAAGAAGGTAATCTTGCATATTGTTATTTCAGAAGCTGAAACTCAAAGAGCATAGTACCTTTCCCCGGTTCCGCTCGAAAGTTTTTATAAAAAAAACCACAGGACCCGAGAAAACTTAAATTTATTTGCATTTTCATCGGGATACTACTCGTTCAAGTTGGGCACATATAAGCATACTAAACATTTCTATTACGTGTAACTGCCTGCTAGAACATGCAAATGAAGCCAACTCGAACTGCCAGGAAAGTATACGTATAAATGGGAAGGGGATGCATATTTAAGAACTATTTTCCTTTGGTCATCTACGGCTGAGGCAACATTGAAAAAGAGAAAAAACTATTCAACAATGGTAAACAAATCAGCAAGACTTTTCATCGGATATTCTGAGTTTTCAAGGCATATTTATTCGTAAAATTTCTATGCAACGATGAAACAGTCAGCTGTTCACCTTTAATAAAATAATATTTTGCCAGCAGCTATCTATGGCAACCAGACTGAGGTCAAATGCTTCTTTTTAAATCACATGAAATCCATCTGAACAATCACTCGATGGCAGAGCCATTGAAATCAATATTTGATCATATATATATTTGGAAACAGACGTAAATTTATCTGACTGATCCAGAAAACGTGATGTTCTCTAGACTTTATGTGAATTATTATCTACCCTTTGGTAAATAAGTGATATTTAGTGCCACTGTCTCAGTTGGTAAAGCTACAAAACAAAGTTGTTAGAATCATCAACAATGTGCCACTCTGTGACCATATTATTCCCAATTATGTAAACCCTGGCCTAATTAAACGTCTTGACATAATTAACTTAAGTACGCGTCAACTAACTATCTCGCTATACTATGCCCGTCTCCATTTTCTTTATCTTTTTTTTAACTGATCAATAGCTTGTAATTGTTGAAATGGAGGAAATACAAAATGCAAAATAAAATACATATACAAATAGACCACAGCTAACGTCAAAATGTGGTAAGAACAAGATAGTGGCATACGAGGCGCATGCAGTCGAACGCGTCACCGATTCAAAATGAGTTAAAATGTATGAAAATCGTTTCAGAAGACGTCTACAAGGCCCTTGATTGACGCAAATTGAACATGTCAGGTCTATTTCGTGCAACACACATTATTTTCGGGTGGCAACTACCCATCGACATGCTGATTAGAGATGGTTTCTGTATCACCACTCATTTAGTCAATCAAGGGCATTATAATTCCACATTTTAGATCTGGTCCCGAGAATTTAATTTTTGTTGAGAGATAATAATGCTGCACTTATTTACAGTTGAATCTGCTTTGTCCACAGGAGGAGATGGCATTGTTGTTATCGGCGGAGATGACAATTACAAAAGCGATGACGAAAAAAATCGGGAAGTTATTTCACGTTGGGCGAAAAGGAAAGTCTCCTCACAGTTCAGCGGAGAGTGTCTTGATGGCAGAAAGAGCTTCATCTTTACTTGGAACAAACAGCATCGACCGATCCACGAACAGGCTCTGTTTCATCACTTTGATCCAAACAAGAAAGGACAACAGTTTGAAGATAGGCCACCACGTGCAAACCAACCTTCAAGGACAGAACCTAAATCGCGAGCAAATCTGAGAGAAAAGGATAAATTTACACACACCCAAACATTCCTAACAAAATGATGAAGCCATATCTGCAGTAACAACGATCAAAGAAATGCAAACAGGTACACAACGTAGCAGAGAGACAGAGATCAGTAGTCGGAGAGATAGTTTTGGAGAAATACCATCTTCAACCTCTAGAGAGACCAAAGGTGAGGGTAGACCTTGATAAATTGTGAGGTTGTCACGAAATGAGAGAAAAAAAATTCACCTGCCATGTATATTTCAGAGGGCAAATCACGCCTTATGCCGGTTCATAAATTTACGAATGACACTCTCCTTTCTGTAAAAATTCACGCGTTACATATTGATTTTGGCCTAATCCGCGTCACGTACAGGCCCCTTGCCTCTCTCTAGGAGAATGGTCAGATATTAGTTTTGAAAAGTTTTCTGTAAAGTTAAGCCAGCGATCACATGATATGAAACCATTTGTAAAACAGTCAGTCATATGTTTTGCGTGGTTCCATTGGCTACCTCCTTTATCCGCTTGTGTCAGACAAAAATCCCGACTGCAATAAATCATTAATATAGAATTGTATAGCGAGAGGTTATGTGCTGTTATTACAGGGCCGAGCTACGAGCAAACAAGCTCTCACAATTGAACGACACTAATTCATAATTACCTTCAACTAGGGATGTAAACTTGTTCAAGTCAGAATCGACTAAAACTACCATAAAATAGCGACTAAAATTCAAGAAATTGATCTCGATGAACGCTGAACCTTGACAAGGCGCGAGCTCTCCCTCAGTAAGATGATTAACTTTCCTGCTAAGAATGTGACGCAAACAGAGCTGAATAATGAATGTTACGTCAGCGGGTATGCGGTCAACAACGCGGGCTGAAGTGTCCTAGGTCTAAAATTTAGCGAAATTAGCGGAAAATAATAAGGGCTGACCTTTAAAACCGAGGAACTCTGTTTTCGTCGAAGGCACTTTCCTATTTCCAAAGGTTTAAAGGAGAAAATTAATTTTTGAAAATTTTTAGGGGGTGTACCAATTTTTTGAGGTTGTTCTGTAAAAGAAAAGCGGCAAGGAAAACGACGCCTCGAAGCAACAGAATAGGAAATCAACAATGCGAACGACTCAAAATCCGTGTTTCCGCGGCAAAATCTGGCGTATGCGTATACGTTATTCAGCTCTGTCTATGACGCATGCGTGCTTCCGTCTGAGTATCAGCGGTTTCACAACTAAGGTCGTGTGTTCTCATTCTGGCGCCGAGAGATAGAGACGGTTACAATTCGAAACGGATAATGCATTTGCACAAGACGAGCGTGACTTCTTTCAAGACTCACTGATTTAAGGATTCCTCCCTCTGAATTCTTAAATTTTTCCTGGAAAAAATTCATTTATATTTTTATTCCCATGTGCAGAATCAAGTTCTACGTACGAGCAATCCGTTTTAGACGTCGATTGACGATTCACCAAACGGCAGCGATGGTGACAATTTAGAACTAACATCGACACCCAATGAAAAGGGAAAACCGCTCAAGGATTTTTGTATCATGGATGAGGCATTGTTAAAGTAAGTTCTTATAGGGTAAGATGGCTGGATGGCGAAGAGTGCATTATCAATTCCTTTCTTCCTATTTTACCGAAAAGGAAAAACACAAGGTGCCAACTGAAAAACTTAGGACGATGTGAACTCCACACATTGAAAGTAATATCATTAGTTGAGTTAAGTTTAATAACAAACATGCAAAACAATCATGAATTAATAAATGCAAGGTGCTGACCCTTTTCCAGGGCTATTTGGAGGTCAAGTTTTTGAACAGGATGAAAAAAAACTACAAACCCAAACGTCCAGCTAATAATAATAATTAATAATAATAATAATAATAATAATATAATAATAAATAATAATAAAAGTCTTTATTCCATCATAAGATAAAACTACATATCTTATGTTACAATGAATTTGGAAAAACCACAACAGAAATCTACATACATATTATGAATCAAAAAGTATGTCATTACAATAAATGGAGCTTAAATATCAACCTATTTACAAAGGTGTTCATAAAGCGCTGTGTATTAATTTTCGGGCGTGCGCAGCCTTTTTTCTTAAGATTGTGTACATATGTCTTTTGGACAGGAATGATGTCTTTCAGGGTATGGCAATCCGTTGATTTTAGTCTGTTCAAAATGTTTCGGTCTTGTTTGTTTAAAAGGTTCTTGATAAAAACTGGAAATGAGATAAAACCGCGTTTATGACATCGGTCTAAAAAATTTTGTACAACCATGAGATCGGACTCAGATGCCCCATAGACTGAAAGTGCATAGCTAAAATTAGACAAAACAGTGGATATAAAAAGATGATAAATCTCTGCCTGAGAGTAATGTTCCTTTCTCAATGTTCGTAGGACGTGTAAACACTTGTTTGCTTTGACAAGCTTAGTTCTTACATGCTCATAAAATTTTCCGTCACTCTGTAAAGTTACTCCTAGTAAAACGAAGCAATGACATTGGGAAATATTATTAATTGGAGAGTAGAGTACATTATGATTTTTCTTTCTAATAACAAGCTCTTTACATTTGCAATGGTTGCAGACCATTCTATTGTCTTTACACCATGTTAAGAACTGTCCTACTAAGTCGGCAGACGGGTCACTATTCCTAGTGATAGGCGAAAGAATAGTGGAATCATCGGCATCTTTAAAAAGCACAGGGCAACCATTAAAAAAAATCTCCAAATCGTTCAAAAATATATTAAAAAGATACGGTCTGCTTACACTACCTTGTGTGGTTCCTCTCTTGACAGATTTCCACTGTCCTAAAAAATTATAACTAACAGCACGTTGTTGTCTTGCATAGAGGAAACTATGATACCAATTGATAATGTATGGATTTAGAGGTAGCTGTTTCAGTTTGGCAGACAAAATAGCATGGTTCACAAAATCGAAAGCCTTACTGAAGTCCATGGTAAAAATTCGCACTGCGCTACAGTCACTACTATCTAAATATTTGTATGTCTGGTGCTGGATAGCGAGCAAGGTATTTGAGCAACTACCCGCCTGTCTATATGCAAATTGGGTGTGGCTCAGGTTGTTCTCAATGACTGACTGTGCTTGTGTACGATACGCGACCTTCTCGAACAACCGGGCAATAACGGGAGTAACATTAATACCACGGTAGTCTGAGTCCTCTATAGGCATGTTCACTTTGGGGAGAGGATTAACATTTGCCCTCTTCCAGGAGTCTGGCCATGTATGAGCACACAGCGACAGATTCCAAACGTGAGTGACGATTGGTGTGAGTAGCTCAGCACAGTCTTTCCAGATCCAGTACGGGAGGTCGTCTGGTCCCGTTGCCGTTTTCTTTACATGAACTAAGGTATTCCAAACACACCGCTCAGATATTTTCGGGGGCTTTACACTGTCCGGGATATCCATATCAATAGGTCTAACGTAAGTGTCATCATAGCACAGGTTGGCGAAGTAGTCGTTCAGACGAACTAGAGAGTTCTTGTCCAAATTTATCAACGATGACCTGCGACGCTGCGAGAGGGCGTCCACGCCCTTCCACTAGTCACCGCTACCAATGGCAGCCAGTTTTCTTCTGTTCTCGGTTATCAGCTCAGAAATGCGCTTATTAAATAAAGACAGACGTTCCTTGTTGTTTAAAGATAAATGGGACTTAGTCCTCAGCATACACTTGACTAATGGGGACATCCAAACTGGGTCACGCGATGACATGCGTACAGATTTTTGCGGCATAAACTTATTCATCACTGCACGAATCTTTACCTCAAGCACCTCGACCGCCTTGTTTATGTCCACCTCGTTGAGGACGTCACTCCAGTCCAGCGTAGTGAGTACCATATAATGTGACTGTTTCCGATGTTCCCTACAGTCCCGCACAAAAACTTTGCGGCGCACAGGTTTAAGTTTTAATCCCGCCGGTTAAACAAAGCCTTCATGGTCTGTCTTAATAAGCATATGTATGGGATATGCTTGACCGAACAGATCCGCTCGGTTGGTCATACAGTTATCCAACCACGCGTTACCCCGCGTGGGAAAATCAACCATGAAATCCCAGCCAGACAAAGCCTTAAATTCTTGCATGTCCAAACGATTTACATCGCCACCACAGACAATAGCCGCTTCTGGGTGTTTGTTCAAAACAAGTTCCACAAAAGATATTATGTAAGTAATTAAGTCGAGATCCCGGTAGTTATGCGTGGGAGGATTATACAGGCCGCAAATTAGCATAATGTGATCGGACGGCAACAGCACTGTTAAAGCAATAAACTCATATAAATTTGACCGATAGACATCCAAGACTCCTGCTGGAGCTGGTCTCTCTAAGGCCGTCAAAAGGCACCAAGAAAGATTTCAGTATTTGGGCAAAGCAGCCAGACTTACAGCACGTGAGACTCTGGCAACTTTGAAAGCCTTTTCTGATAAAAATCGCCACGAAGTTAGGAAAAACCCCCGAAAGCACAAAGCTTACAAGGATTTCATGGACTAAACATTCCCCCTTCACCACTTTGATATCATAACTGCCCCAAAATTGGTGAAGGATGTGTTAGTGGAGTACCCATCTGAAATATTTCATCTATTTAAGTATTGGCTGTAAATTGCTTCTTTCTGTCATGGTGACTATGTTTCTGTCATAAGTGTAAAGCAGTTTTAGGTTTATTTGTTTGTTTGTTTGTTTCTTTTTTGCCAACTTTTGGCTGCAGATACTAGGGTGCCTGTCAGAGGTTGCAGTGCAATACTTTTAAGTGATATGCTTAACTTCCCAGTTGTAGTAATTCTTTTCTTAAAGGGGGAAGAGGGATTTTGTGTGTACAAAAGGCAAGTTCCGTACCAATAATTTACACTTGTGTCCCTTATTAAGGGCATGGACAGTCCTTAAGAATAGCATTTCTCTCATTAGGTTATCAGCACAAATGTGGTTATGAATATCTCTAGAGTACATTTATTGGAAAAGTAAGATGAGCTTTCATGTTATGTTTTCTGTCTTACCTTTCAATGTAGTTAAAGGCCCAGCTCTGTAGAATATTTAATGATGATGACATCCCAACCAAACTATGGGAAAAATACCTTATGTGGCTGCAGCATATCCTAAATATGCTGCTACTAGCAAAGAGAAAGTGGTCAATGAGGTAATGGATAGAATGGAAGCTGCCCTTAGTGAAGAGGGATGCAACAGAGAAAGTAAAAATGAGGTTTTCAATCATTTGCAAAGAAGTATTATACCTTAATTTGTGTAACAGACACCTGATTTGAAGTCGCCTTCGACTTTACAACTTGTATAAGCCCTGGCTTTAAGGAGAGTTTATCCGGACTGCTAGATTTGACAATATTCTGCTATGTAGGGGTTAATTAATGTCTCCCATTTTCACAAAAGAGTAAATTCTTCTGTATTTGAATTTCAGAAATTAAAAATAATTGACATCCCTGCTGGTCATCAACAAAGTTCTGCACCAGTAGAGTGGAAAGAAAAGGGGACTTCAAGATGAAGTTCTAACCATTTGGAGGTAGGAGTCTATAAACACTGCTACTCTGGAGCAAAAATACTACAGAACAGCTAAAATTACTGAGCCCATTTGCTTATGAAGTCCAGATACTAAGCTTCAAGTACTTTGGGGTTGTATTTAATTTCCTTCTATTTTTCCATTTTTACGATTTAGCAGAATTTTTTTTTTAATCATGCTGTAGTCAAACCACAAGATAAATACTGCACATGCAATAGTTGATCCCTTTTTTTTCCCTGATATTTGATCACCCCACAGGTACATTTGTGATGTGCACCTGTAGATACTTTGGGAGTCGTGTAGTATTATTTTTTCAAGGCTTGAAGGGAAAACAAATTATGAGCATTGAGCTAAATTCCCACTTCCATTTTAATGCTTTGGCTTATATAGTTTTAGAAAAACATCCTACATATGTATATATAACATTTGAGTAAAATTAAATGAGGGGAAAATGACCAACTGAACATGGCAGACTAGCTCGTAATTTTGACGTTCCTTTGCACTTTGGCTTGTTTTTAATATAGTTGTAAAATTTGTTTTTGTTGCAGAGAGGTTGATGTTGATCCGCTAGTTATAGATTACATCCTGCCACCAATTATTATTGTTGGAGATATTTTATGACATTGATCTCCTGTATATAGTCACAGAGGGGAGCATTATTTGTCAGCTCCTACAAGAAGGAATTATTGATGCCGTCATTGGGTTACTTGGCTCATTTTATATTTTTTATGTCTCCTACAATCAGTCAAAGGCAATTTTTACTTTTTTAGAGCAAGCATTACTTGAAATGGATGCGGGCAGACTCTTGTTACTGTTTCCTCCCTTTTCAATGACTTGATAAATGCCTGAGGTAGTGCATGATGAAAGTTGATGTTTTAATAATGTAAAATGGGATGTATTTTCACATCCACCGAAAGAATTCTCAATGCTGTTCCAAGACTGTTTTTCAGATGCACAAATCAAACAAAATTTATATTCTTGTGCAGGAGCAGGACCACTTATTGCTGTTGTGTTATTTTAATAATTTTCTGTACTTCAAAAAATTCAGTCAGTCTTGGTTATAAGCTGCCTCATACCACATTTGTTGAGTCATTGAAAAGGGGATGCTTTACTTACAAGTGTCTCTTGTGTGTAATTTCAAGCAGTGGTTGCAATTTTGAGAAGTATACTGATTTAGTGAAGAGATATATTTTAGAAAATGGTTGCATTAAAGTTAAAAATGTATCTATTTATTGTTCTATTCTTTCAAATGATGTTTGTCCATTTATACCATAATAAAAATTCTTCATAACTTTAAAATCATGGTCTGTAAAAGGTTTTAACAGTAACAATACTTAGAATTAAGTAAATTCGTATTTAAAAGATAAGTATGCTGTGTATATTCGTTATTTGACTGTAAGGGGGGAAATCAGTGCGCAGAGGAAAGAGCCCTCTACTTCTGAGTTTGACTTGCACTGGAGCTGAAATATTGGCTATTTTTAAAGGGGCCATTTGTGATAGGACTGAAGTTTTTGGGGCTGTTTTGGCCCCCCTTAAATCCCAAAGTGCCCCAATATTTTTCAAATTCACCCTTCACATCGTCTAATTTGGCCCTTACAATTAGATTTATTAAGCCCCAAAATGCAATAAATCCAAACAAAAACATATCTGTCCGTAGATAATCCCAGAATTCATTAATATTCTTCTCAAAGTAGTGTCCAATATGTACATACACTGGTTTGTACCCTAAGCTATAACTGAGGAATTCAACATGAAGTATAAGAACCCGTATATCAGCCCAGTATACAAACCAGTATATCTCATGTGACACAGAGTATTCATGATGTATAATGGCATGAATACTGAAATATAAGAAATCATACCACATGTGTATACGGTCCTGGTATTTTCTTAGCATACCCTGACTGTACTGTTCATGATACGGACCTTACACATCCTTATATTCACCGTATACAATTGGTTATACTGACTGTATACGCCCCAAGGAAGGATCCTCATACAGAACATTTTATGCAGTGTAACGAAATGCTGATAAATTTTATGGAGTACCCGAACACTGTTATTCCACCTATTTGTGTTGGTAATCACCAGCTCGAACGTGTCTCATCTTTTAAATTACTTGGTGTTAAAATCAGAGACAATCAATTCAATTCAATTCAATTTATTTATTTGTTAGCAATACAATATTATCACAGTCCTAGGTGACCCGCAATTAGCAAGCTATTCTAGGCGGGCCACCCTTCTAAAACAAGTGCTGTCTCTGCTAATGATCACATACCGATACAATTAAACAAAGATAATCATTAAATAAAAATACAATTGTTAAATAAAATAAAATAAAATTAAGTCTTAAATGGAATGACCTCATAGACTACATTTATTGCCAAGGCCGCCAAACGTTTATATACCTCAAGAGTACTTAAAAGAGCTGGCGTAGCGAATAGCAACTTTATAAATATTTGTAAGTGTGCTGTTAGATCTATTTTAGAATATGCCGTGGCTGCTTGGCGAGACATCCCTGAATATTTGTCATCCAAATTAGAAACTATACAAAGGAGAGCCCTTAAGGTAGTTTTTCCGGGTGTTACTCATAAGGAAGCCCTGGCCATATCTGGCCTCCCAAGCCTAGAAGTCAGGAGAAAAACATTAAGTAGGAAGTTCATTGCGACATGGAAACTCCGCTCTCAAGCTAATGTTTATAATGTTCCTTATAATCTTAGATCTGGGCGTGAAGAGTCCGTTCGCCAGGAGGCAAGAACCAAGAGAACTAATGACTTTATAACTTTTAGATTTTTAGATTAATTATTACGTTTACTATACATTACTATACTTTAATTATATTTAACAGTTTTGTAAATGATATCCCTTGATAATTCAGTTTGTACATGGTTTCAACTGCATTGAAAGAGTGAATTAAACGATATTTATTTATTTATTTATTTAATTATATCAAGTCCTCTTAACTTTTTCACATTTATAGCTGAAAAACAGAAAGGTCGACTGGAAACTCTTCCGGTATTGTTACCCGTGTTTTGAACAATGATTTCTTTGAAATGAACAGTAATGTAATTGAAAATGATTCTTTTCGAAAGTTTGCTCTAAAAATCTGACCTTACTTAGTAGCATCGCAGACTTGTAGGTGGGTGAGGAAATGTTTATATACTTAGCCTAAGAACTAATTTTTGTTTAGCACAACCACGTCCGTTTCTATTATCTGTATTTCTGTGGGGCGAGAAATGTGTTAGACCAGTTATGAGGTTGCATTGTTGCGTGATTTTTTTGGAATGTGTGACAATATTGATCACGCATTGTGACAGGCTTTCTCGGAATTATTGCGCAGTTCCATTCTTCACTGAGCGAAATTGAACCTCCATATTTAATCTGCCTGGGTTTCAACAACGGCTGTGTTCTAAACAGGGATAATGTTGCGGTCAAAAAAGCGAGTTCATTTGTTCAACTGTGATAATACATACGGGATGGCGCCTGTTGAGAAGTTGGTGGAGGAAGTGAAGAAGAAATTTCAGGAGAAATTAAGCATCCATATTGATCGTGTAGAGAAGCACTCATTCAGACTTGCTCAAATGTCTGAAATGGTCGACAAAGTTACAACCCTAGAGATGGATATGGCCTTTTTCGTGGTTCATGCGCATGAATCTCGGCTCTCCATCAACGAAGACAACGCTGGAATTGGCTACGCTAAGATATACAAAGCTTTACTTCAAGCAACGGGTAAGAAGCGGGAGTATTTTTTACTAACAGTTAATTTTTCGAACACATTTCATTATTCTTCATAACACATTTTTGGCAAGCAGGGTTATCTTTGAGAAGGGTAGTGGTGACTTACTGCAAACCTTTTCTATAGTTCCTAAACATTAGCTCATTAAACTCATCTGACGTGAAAGCGGAAGTAGGCTGAAGTACTAAGCATCGATTAGGTCGATTGTTGCTCCCCAGAGTGGCAAAATGCAAAGAATTGTTTTGTGCGGCTGCGACAGGGTTTTATACACTCTGAGTGAGTTTGCAGTCTGAAGTTTCTGTTTCTGTTAAAAGGGTTAATCTTGCCTTTTGAAATTGGGGTGGCTGAAAGCCTAAACCACTCCTCTTCCCCCTATTCGATCGAAAGGTGTTTTAGATCGCATACAGTTCGGAAATACGATAAATTATTAACATTTTTGTCTAGATGCAACACGTTCAAGTTGAGGAATTGCTAATAAAGATAAACTTATAATTGAGTATCCATCCGTGTAACCGTCTAAAAACTGTCTGGGAAAAAAAGAGCAGAACTGCAACTAGATTTTGATCGATACTTAAATGTATTATTGGCCTACAATGTAGAATATTATTGAAAGGATGAATTCTTTTAACAATGATGGAGTCTTCCTAAAAGGTTAATCAATCTCCAAGAATTAAAGGAAATGGAGAAACAATCCACCTCCTACATTACGAGCATTTAGTCACCAGTTATCCTTTCAGTAGAAAATAGGTTCAAAATGCCTTTGTTAAACCACGTGACATTCCTTTGCCCTTTTCTCTCTCGATAATAAGGAACACTGACATAGCTAAGTATTTAGGAACGGTTGTTTACGTAACGGAAGACGAACCTTAAGTTAAACTTTTTTTCTTGAACCAAGAGAAAGTGATTTTCTCTCCATGATATGTCAGATTTTATTAACCAATTGGTAGATTAGTGATGCATTATTATCTTTATTTCCATGTATGGAAAAAAAAATGGAAGAAAAATTAATTACGTAGTAGAGAAGAGGCCTGGGAGGTCATTGCATGACGCAAGCCGCTCATGTCAGGTCCATTTTTTGTGATTAGTCATTTCATATGACAAGTCGACAAAAGATGGCTGCGGCAATCCTGTAAGCCTTGCCAATCAAGACCAATTATTCATCTTTTAAATCTGGTTATCAGATCAGGAAGGGAATTTGTATTGAGTCTGTCAGTGTCCTGGGAGCAAGTTTCATTATATTTTGGCTAATAGATCGGATAAAGACGCAGTAATCCACAACAAAACATTGGAATTACATCATATGTGAAACTGTAACATTGTTGCGCCTCTATAAATTTGAATTTCCTTGGTCCGCAGGTGGAAATGTCATCATTGTTATCGGGGGAGACGACAACTACAGGGGCAACGACGAAGAGAATCGAGAGGTTATTTCACGCTGGGCGAAAAGGAAAGTTTCCTCACAATTCAGCGAAGAGTATCTCGATGGTAGAAAGAGCTTCATATTTTCTTGGAATAAACAACATCGAGCGATTCACGAAGAAGCTCTTCTGCATCACTTTGATCCAAACAAGAAAGGACAGAAGTTCGAATATCAACAACAATCTCCAGTCCAGCAAACTAAACCAGAACCCCAATTTCAAGCAGCAACTCCAGAATTCCAAAGTGCACAAAAATCCGGCAAAAGTCCACCACGCAACAATGAAGCCACTTCTGAATTGACAGTGGTCGAAGAAAGGCACTCTGATTCATACCATGGCGGCGACAATTGTTCTGCGCGCAGCGGCAGGATAGTAGCCACTTTGGGTATTCAGAGAGAGGAAAGAGGAGGAGATCTATGTTACCCACAAAGGAATTTTTCAGAAGGAAAAAGTAACCATGCTCAAAATACCCAACAGCTGGTGCGGGCGTCACAATTCTCAGTTAAATCCCCTCCCATTGTTTTGCTGAGAGGTTTCGCTCGTTATGGAAAGGTACCTGATCGGATTGGTGACCTTCAAATGTGGGACCCTGAATTCAAAGTTCCTGAGGACATTCAAGAGAGGCTGCTTAAAAAACTTCGCCACACACCTTTGATTGGAATGATAGTCATTAAGCACAGGGATGGCTCAATTGAATGTTACATTGATCCAAATCTGAAAAAAGTTTCCTTGGACGGGGATATACAGCTTGGTGCTAATGAAAAAGTAGTCTTGAAAACTCGTATTTGCAACGGAGAAGTGTCGTTTGAAGACGTTGATGTACAGCGGTTTAAGTATGGAAATGTGTGTAGCCCTCAACACATTATCGATGGTTTTAGAACAGGAGATAATAAGCCTAATGGTGACGTGTACATCATTTCAAATGACTCAGACAATTTTCGATGTGTAGTAAAAAGTGGAATTGATGTTAAGAAAGTAATAAGAATAGCGTTGGAAGATCTTTCCTGTTTAATTTCCTGTAGGACCCCGTTGCCAAATCAGTAGTGAACTTGGATGAAATAAATGCTTTTTTAGCTTTTTAAGGCAAAAAAAGTCAGTTTGTCGCCTTACAGAAAACGCCCATACGCCTCAAGAAATAACTGTAGCTTCAGCAATCAATCTGTGTTATTCTTTAAAAGGTTTACCTTTTGTTTTAAAATACGTAACGGTAACTATGATGATAATATACCAACGAAACATTATGTAATTAATTTTTCGTTAATTTTCCTTTTGAAATGCTTATCGAAATTAATCATTATCAGATGTGATTTCGAAAAATTACAATACTGAGGTATTTAGCTTTGTCCATACTATTATACTGCCGAACTTGAACAGAATCTCGCTCAAAATTACTGAGTTTGGGAGAGAAACATGGATGAAAAATTACCTGGGAGATTATTCTTAGTTTTGTTTGAGTGGTTTGGCCTCAAGTGATCGCTTAATACTGGTGGAAGATAATACAAACGGACCGTTGGGACTTGAAGAAAAATTACAGTGATTAAGGGGAAACAAAGTCGGGACTTTGGCAACCAACCGCTTAAGAAAGGGTGACCGCTGAATACGGTGCTCCATAATTCAGGTTTGACTTCCTTTGAAAAACTTTTCCTTGTGTACTACCTAATTACAAAGAAAAATTGCAGTAATGAACTCTCCTCAGTAGGCAACTACAAAGCAACCTTTTAGTAATAATCGTTAAGCACACTGATGGCACACCTGAGTGTTTTATTGACCGAAGTTTGAAAGAATTTTCGTTGAACGAGGAAATAAAGCTTGCTCCCGATGAAAAACTCGTATTAAAAACTCGTGTTCATAACGGAGAGGTGACATTTGATGACTTTGACGTACAGTTTAAGAATGGGAGTGTGTGTATCCCTCAACACATTATCGATGGTTTTAGAGCAAAAGATAACAAGCCTAATGGTGACCTTTACATCATTTCAGATAACTCGGACAAGTTTCGGTGTATAGTAAAAAGTGCAAATAATTTTGAAAAAGTAATAAGAACTGCAAAGGAAGATTTTCAACCACTGTTTCGGAATCAGTGGTATAAAATTTAGTAAATATAAAAGCTGGAAGATGAGCAAACTGATGAAAGTTTATTTCAAGGTTTTAGTGTAACACAACCGTGACAGTGTAAGTCATGCAATCATCAAAAAGTTATTACAAAATATAAATAAATAATACAAAATTTCCACGGGCTCGGACTTCGCAAAATCAAGGTTTACTATACTGATTCAAAGAGCTATGTGTCGTAGTATTGCAACGTACTGCTAAATGATCTTTTTACATGAATAAAACGAACTATCGACCTTAAAACATAGCTCCTCAACTGTGGCAGTCATTGTCGTCCACGGAAACAACATGCATGACAGCCGATTACGTGACATGACGAGTTTCCATTTATCACGTGATAAATGATAAATTATCGCGCGATAATAAGTATTATCGCGCCATAATAATAAATATTATCGCGCGATAATAATAAAAGTTTTCCGATTTCAATTTTTTAGAGTATAATAGCTGGATATAACGTAGTGCCAACATATGAAATAAAGTTCCTATAATACGAGATTCTTTTCTGCGTTTCCTAGTTGATAGTTATCTAGTTTTCTTGCGCACTGAAAGAACGATTTGCCGGCCAAAACGATTGTTACATAGCTGTGATGTTACATAGCTGTGATGTTACATAGCTGTGATGTTACATAGCTGTGATGTTACATAGCTGTGATGTTACATAGCTGTGATGTTACATAGCTGTGACATGACATGACGGCAGCTAAGGCGGAAAAAGGAGAAATTAAGAATAGAGAGAAAATGTGCTGCGTAGCCGGAGCGCTAAATGATGCTAGATGCTAGAATTATACTCATATACCGGGAATTTCTATACACTTCCTTCCAAGGTATGAAAATTTATGGCCGGTATGGATGCTTTTCGTTCGTCGACATGAAGTTAGAGGAGACTTACTGCTTCAGAGTCGTCGGCCTCACTAAATTTATCGTATCCAAGAGTCAATGCAGCCGAAATTTTCACTTACAACACCTGTCAGTTATTTGCCAGTGAGCGGAATGGGACATGTGGTAATGTTGGGCTTAAACTACAAACGGTTTTCTTTATTGAAATTCCTATTTGGAGGCGAACTTGAACCTCTGCCTCTGCGATATCTGAGGAAAAGAGAAACTTGCAAAAAAAAAAAAGGCCGATGTTTATCGGCGAAAAATCATCGTGCCCTGTAATACAGCTGATTCGATGCTGCTGTTAAAAATTAGCTTTTCAGTGGGAAAGGCTTCTTTTGTCGTAATCTTGACCTAAACACCACAGGAGAGAAAACGTCTAAGGCCTAGTTCATGCGTCGCGCTACAGTCGAGTTTAATTCAAGGTCCCTCAAGCAATTAAATTCGACGATAGCGCGACTTCTAAAACGAATTAAATTCGTCTGGTAAATTAAGTTCGTCCTTGACGTTTTATCAGCCTTGGTAAAAGATGGATAAAATATCGATAACGCGTCTTCAGTTTTAACGTCGCACCAGCGTCGCGTCGAATGAAATGCATACATTTTCTCAATGTATTTCAATTTATTTTGGCGAGCTCGCAGCGACCCGTGGCGCGTTCAAGATGCTGCTTCTTTAAATTCGATCGTGTTGATTTCGACGCATAAAACCACGCCACGACTTATGTCGACGGAACAACGAATTTAATGGAATTAAATTCGTCTGAATTAAATTTGACTTTAGCGCGACGTATAAACTAGGCCTTAGTCAGTCTCCTCCGGCCTCCGTTTGATGCACACGGTTCACCTTTGTACGGCTGAAACGTACTCGCAA
Source organism: Stylophora pistillata (assembly GCF_964205215.1). Taxonomy (NCBI): domain Eukaryota; kingdom Metazoa; phylum Cnidaria; class Anthozoa; order Scleractinia; family Pocilloporidae; genus Stylophora; species Stylophora pistillata. Next base: position 33,936,114 of record NC_142525.1, read on the forward strand.
CTTCCATTTCTTCTCTCCCACTGAGTATGATGTATCACAACTCTCAGAAGAGCTTGCTTCTGTTGATCTAAATGACTATTCTAGAGTATTTAAACACTGGCGAAATCAACACTAAATTCCGAGAGATGTGAGATTTGGAAGGGTCACCTCAGAGTTTTCTGCGTCATCACCATCTACAGATCCACTGGAAGACAAAGTAAGAGCACTTTTGGGCCCGAGTTTTATTTATTTATTTTTTCAATTTTTCTTTTTTTGAAAAAGGTTTCTACAAATGATAAGCTTGATAAGTGCGCAAAAAAAAAAAAAAGAAAAAGAAATCGCTTCATAGGCATTAAAGGAAACCTCTGGCTTTTGGGACATATACTCAGTCATTAAACCCTTAGGAATACATTTTCTTCTTCTACTTCGTTATGAATGCAGGCACGTTTCGTGGGTCGCAGCCTCTCCTTCGTTGTTTTGAACCAGCTTCTTTCTCCTGTACGCGAAAAATGACAAGAGAGAGGCCCTGGGAACGATTTCAGACCATAATATGCTTTTTATAAAGAGCTTCTCGGAAATAGTCTACCACGTTCGTCTCCAGCAGATGATAGATTGCGTTCCAGGTTCTAAGAGCAAGCGAAAGGAATGATGGCAGAGCCGCTAAAGATTCATCTTTTTAATTGTGATAGTATTTACGACTTAAACGTGGTCGAGGACTTATTGATATCGGCGAAATCGAAACTCGGCTTGGAATTCTCGGTAAAGAAGCATATATTTACTTTGCATCAAATACCTGAGCTGAGCACCAAAATTATTCCCGAGATGCAGATGGATTTTGCAATGTTCGTGGTGCATGCACACGAATCTGGTCTGTTTATCAACCACAGGGACTTGGAACAAGGCTACACAATGGTATACAGAGCTTTGTTGGAGGCAACAGGTAATTCAGTGGTAATAATTGGTTTCTTGTCTCTTAATTGTAATTGTTGACCCGAACGTATCTATGCCGATCTGTATTGAAATTTAACTGGAAGCGTCAAGATAAATATTAATTGTATCTAAGTACAAGTATCGAACGTTTAAACTTACTCGTTTTATATTTCTGACAGAACGTACGCACATTGAAAGCGGAGACCATCTGAACCGTTTCCGAGAAAATGGTTTTTTTCTTTTCCTCTTTCGACCAAAATGTTATTTGCTGACTTACCATGAGATAAACTGGATCAGAAAAGTTAAATAATTTATGAAATGGTTGCAAAAATTCCATCCTTAGAGATGGATATGGCCTTTTTCGTGGTTCATGCGCATGAATCTCGACTCTCGATCAACGAAGACAACGCTGGAATCGGTTACGCCAACATATACAGAGCTTTACTTCAAGCAACGGGTGAGGAGCGGAAGTATTTTTACTGGGTAGAAGAGCCTTCCGTTAATGTTTTTCTATCTCATAGATTTAATCATGCCCAACAATGCCTTTTTTCTGGTAAACAGATTATTCTTCAGGGAAGGCAGTGATAATTTGATGAACATAATCGAGATTTGTCGTATATTTCCTCCAACAAAGTCCTCACAGACATAGAATTGAAAGCGAAAGCAAATTAGCATATATTTAAACTGACATCTTCTGCTCAATCAAAGTAGACGAATGTTCCTTTTGGGTAAAGTCCACAACGTGGCAACTACCGCGAATTGTTCCATTTATGTATTATCATTATTATAACTTTCGATGATTGCGAGATCTGTTGTTAGGTTTACTTATTTTATTTTTCAAATGTGCTTCGTAGAATACAAATAACGCGCGAGACGAGTACAATATTTGTACTCCAGAAATATCCGCGAAATTCGGTCCCACTGAAATAACAATTTGGCGTGGTGGATAGTAAATCTCTCAAGTGCCCCTGAGATCAAAATTTTCGTACACCACTTTTTCCATTTTCGTGTTCAGTGTGTCTCCTTCACCTACTCTGCCAAATTTCAGTTTAGACCGAGCACCAGAAATATATTTTTTCGGACCGTTAAATTCACGATTTCGCGTCCGCCATTATTTGATCATGTTCCGGAAGTAGATGGCAAGACTCTGAGGAAGTGACGTCAAAGGCACAACGCGAAATCTCACATGGCAAAATGTCAAGCAAACATAACAGTGCTTTACTCTATTCTTACAAAAACTAAACAAAAATGACTGGGCACCGATACGTAATTCAAAGCTGAAGTAATCGTGCAGACCATGCTGCAGGTATTTCTCTGCATCAGAGCCTTGCAAATAGATCCGAGCGGGAAAAACGGATGCGATTTGTGCGACCTCGCCGAGTAAACTTCAATCCTACAGAAATATTTGTGATCTACTCCGAACACTTCTCGGAGGACTGTTTCGAGAGATCTGTGTACTTTGAAGGATCTAGGCGAAGAATTCTGTCGGGTTCAGCGCCTACCGTTCAAGAAGAGAAGGGTCAAGAAAAACCGTCCTCAGTGCGATCTCGACGCCGGAAAGCGAAGTCAACGAACCTCCACGGATTTTGTCACCTTTACATATGAGCTGATCAATATCCACCTTTAACAACTCTCTGGCAAAATACCTTACACAAAGGAAAGTACTCGGTGAACATTGTAAATAAAAATGATAAAATAGCGGAATTGAGGATTGATTTTCTGACCTCAAAGAGCTCACTTTTATACAAAAGCGATGAAAAATATAATTGTGTGCTCTGATTCTAAAAAAAGCTGGCTTTAATATCATCGCTCCAGAAAAACAGTGTCGTCGACTCGAAAGCTTATTCTGTGGCTTTTAAGACTTAAATGTTTATTATTTTCTAAGCAGAGTATTCTATAGCTTTTTTATTCTTCATTTTGAATTTCAGAAGGTCTAACTTGATCGGATAGGAACGGAAAATCCGACTTGAAAATTTTATCATTAAAAACTGAGTTATCCTCTAACAACAAAGGAAGTTTGGGGACAAAATTCTGCTAAGGCAGGGGAGGTTAGAGTTAAATGTTAAAGGTGATTCCTCAGAAAAATTTATCGTACAAATGCTTTTTAACAATTCCTTAAGTGTTCCCTACTAATATCCTTTTCAAAAAATCATGACGATAATAAAGAAAGGTCACCGTGCCTGTTTAGAGATAGGAGGGGTCAATTTTACCTCATTTTAGAGGGTCACGGTACATTTTGTGATAACTGCAAGCGAGTGTTGTTGAAAGTAACACTTGAATAAGAAAGTCTAGTGCGTATGCAACAGTTTGATATGTAATTTATATAACAATTTCGCAATTTTGAACGAAATCGACACAAAACGTTCCTCGAGTAGTTACTTTCAAGATCATAATTTGCCGGCATCACTGAGTAACGGGCTTCGTGAGCACTTTTAGCTACACCTTTTTCTCCCTTTCGATGAATATTTTTAATTTCTCAAATTTAAAGGAAATAGTTGTACACCACACTTATGCAATAAAAACTATAGGTCACTGCGCTCGTTCACGAGCTTAAGGTTATCCTGCCTTTTCAACTGGTCCATTGATCGAAAAACAATACCGTGTAAGGTAAACATTGGTCGAGACACCATTTCAAGTATGACGTCACAAACGATTTTCAATATGGCGGGCAAGTTTACATTCGTTGTCTTTTGCGAAATTAGAATTTTCGACGATTTGGATGGTTTGATTACTGAGTATTGAGATATTTAAGATTCCGACAGTAACAAAGAGTCTTTTTTTTAGCAGTTTGAATGAGAATGAATAGTCCATAAGTTTCATATTTCGAATGAAAACATAATGCTGAGTGGCTGAATTGTTGGCAGAAAATATTCGATTGGTTGTGCTTTTTTCGGAGCTTTTGGAATGAATCAAGAATTTCTTGATCCCAAAATAGGACGTTTGACAAGTAGTGTTTTATACTTCACGTGTGCGAATTTTCAAAGGTTCAGTTTGTATGGTTCTTCTCATCATTCCCTTGATTAATCTCTATTGAGTTCACGGCGCCGTATGTCTTTTCCCAGCCCTGGTCATGCCGTGGCGTACTGCCCCCTTAGATTTTATTCTGAAGCATAGAGGGATTTTTTCCAACGTTTTTCAGTAAAGGCACCTGTGACGCTTGCGACAAACGAGATCGAAGTCGAAGGGTGTCGCTAAAGCGTGTTAATGCTACGGGACTATCTTACAGGTCGTGTGCTTCAAGTACCAATAACCACGGAAAACCAAGGTTGACGGTTAACGGTGATTTAATGATGATAAACGATTTAGCGAACCACGATAGACAATCACGATCACGATCACGATCGTAAACTGAAATAACAATGCAATTTACTTAAAACGTTGCGTAACTCATCAACAAAACGCTTAGAGCAATTAACCTGCCTCCGTCGATAACGCGATCAAAATTAACAACAATCAACAGGAATACTCGAAAATCATAGTAAGCTACATCAAGATAACTGGAGATTTAGATCGACTGTAAGATTAACAAAGTGGGCGTTCCTAGCTTAGCGTCTCATTCTTTGATTCGCCCCCTTTAGATTGAAAACAATAAATTGTACTATTGTGCGACTCTGTACGTTAGCGTGCTTCTACCCAAAACAAGAAAACTAATCAAAGGAAGAAACTGGCAAAATTACTCACATATCGGTAAACGAGGCTTTTATACGCGCGTGGGGACGCTAAAATATCTGATTACAAACCAATCGAGAATAGACAACAACGTAACCACATCCGTAACTAAAGTAATTAGTAACAAACAAATCAAATTCCACTTAGGCTGAATGAATCGTTTTAGTATCCTTAACAGCACCTTCTGGATCGTGCGGGTCATTTAACAATGCATGTTATTTTAAGTAATAATACTCATAAGACCCTGAGGCTACGTACATTTGAATCTGCTTTGTCTACAGGAGGAGACGTCATCATCGTTATCGGGGGAGATGATAACTACAGGGGAAACGAAGAAGAGAATCAAGAGGTTATTTCACGTTGGGCGAAGAGGAAAGTTTCCTCGCAATTCAACGAAGATTATCTTGATGGCAGAAGGAGCTTCATCTTTTCTTGGAACAAACAACATCGAGCGATTCACGAACAAGCTCTGCTGCATCACTTTGACCCATTTAAGAGAGGACAAAAGTTTGAAAATAATCCACCTCAGCGAAAGGAACAACGAAAGACAGAAACGCCACCACAAGCAAGATCGAAAAAATTAACACCGGCTCCCTTATGTAGAAGTTATTCCTCGCCAGTTGAACAGCAGTCTAAATCAAAGATGCCAACGAAACAAGAAAGTTTCCTGTATCCCTATGAAGCTGCAACTGGACCAAGGAATGATAAAGAAGAGCACACTTCCGTACACCCTCTCGATAGTACAACTAGGAGCAGCAGTATCTCGAGCGATGGGGAAAACACAGCAATTAGCAGTGATCCAGGAGCCAGATCCAAGGAGATAATCCCTCCACTAATTGGAGAAACCAAAGGTTAGAATATAGTCTAAACAACAGATTTAAAGGAGAATAGTAAGACCCCTTCTCCAGTTACCTGAGAGATGATAGATATAAAATATTAAATACAGTTCCTTATTAACTCTTGTTTTGCTTAGTGCTGATTCATACCAAAATGGTAATTTTTTTTGCTCACTTGTAGTCTCCAGTGAGAGCAAATAAATATTTGATACGTTAGTATGAGGTGGGTGCAAAACTAATGCTAAACCTATAATATGTCTGTTGCTGTTGGCTAAAAAGGGAGCTTTTAGATCTTACTTCCTGAGATTAATCGGCCATGTGTTCTCAACTTAACAAATGTATTCCATGTAACTCTTCTTCTGTACAGTAATAGATGATTTATGACGCCAAAATGTGGTCATAACAAAAAGTAATTAGACAACCGTGCCCACACAGTTGAAACTGAAAAGCATGCTCCGGAAATCATGTAATTTTCATCTTTATCATTTAAGAATTATTTACGAACTTATAACTCTGACCGTGATTTTAGATTCCAAATATAACCTACCCTATCAAAAGATGTCTTCAAATGTGCTTAAAATATGATCATAGACGCTGCGATTTTTTTGTCTCGCTTAGCAAACCTGGCCAACTATACTTTGTCGCAACCAGGTCTCAAGTACCTTCTTTCTATCTCTTGAATATCTCTTTGAATAGTAACGACATTATTGTCTAAAATGATGATTTTTTTTTTTTTTTTTTAGTTTGGTGTGAACAGCCAGGTACCAAAACTAAGTCGGTCGAATTTTTTAGCGCTTTTTAAGCGATTTTCTGAAGGTAAAAATAACTCGTGGGAATCTCAACCTGCGTATTTCTCCTTTAAGGAATATTTTAAGTGTACGGCCATCTGCGTTTCACTCTTTAGAATTGGCGATTCTTGGCTGTAACGTGTCACATGAGTCCTCGGAGGATGTGAAAAAGGTTTTTGAAAAACTTCTTCCCAGCCTTCACTTGTTAGAGTATCCTTTGACTGATAACCCTCCAATCACCAAAGTTAAAGAATATTTGAGGGATTATCGCTTCAGATTCTGTGTGTTGGTGGTGGACGGTGATACAGTAGGGGATGGTCGTGAAAATCAGAGATCAGAGGAATTACAAAGACTTGTAAGACTTGCGGTGGATAAAGTCGGTAAGTTATTTTTTACCTTAAGTCGGTAATTGGAATGAATTAATCAAAAATGACAATCATTCTTACCACCATTTCTCCGCTTCACCATATTTTTGTATCGCTGAATATTTTCGATGAATTCATTCACAAAAGCCGTCGGACAAAAATAATCTTACCTCTGAATGCCTGAGTGGAGAAATCATTGTCTAAGGGAGGGAAGGTAGGTCTAGAAAAGCGAGGAATCATGATCCTTTACTACTGTAGGATTAATGCTTTGTTAGCACACAGACTTCCTGTCGCAATGGCAGAATGGAGTGGATTGATTTTTTTAAACTAAGATGCAATCAAATCTAACTGAATGTCGTACATATTTATCATATCTTCTCTTTCTTTTTTTATTAGATGAAAAAGTCGTTATCTTTGTTTGCAATCGAGAATCAAGAACGGGCGGAGTTACATGTGAGGATTTCACTGAGCGAGTCAGTAGAATAGAAAAGACGTTTGTTGTAGAGTTAAATAACGGAAACGTAAGCCTGGATCTGAATGAGATCGTCAAATTCTTGAGGGAGCAGAGATCTTCTACGCCAATTTCAAAAGGTCTTCAAGAACTGCTTGGAAACTTTGACTCAAACTTCACAGATTCTTTAGGATACTGTCCTCAATGCAGCTCCTCAGAAGGGAAATGCATTCTTTGGAAAGATGCTCAGAACACCCAGCAGCTTGTGCTGACCACGCAGTATGGAGTAAAAGTCCCTGCTGTTGTGTTACTGAGAACTATCGCTCGCTACGGAAAGATATCTAAACAGCTTGGTGACCTTCAAATATGGGACCCTGAATTAAATGTTCCAGATGACTTCGAGGAGAAACTGTTAGTAGTCCACTCGAACACCCCTGAGGTTGGAGTGATAATCTTTAAGTCCAGCGATGGGACTCTTCAGCGTTTCACTGATCCAGATATAAAAGAATTCCCCATGGAGGAGGATGTATCCAGGCTAGCTCCCAATGAAAAACTTGTTATGAAAACTCGCGTCCGTAACGGAGAGGTATCTTTTTACCAGGAAGATGTACAATTTAAGTATGGAAATCTGTCTATTCCTCAATACATTCTCCATGATCTAAAGAAGATTAAGGCTCAAGGTGACTTGTTTGTCACTTTAGATGACTCACACAGATTTCATTGTATTGTGAAAAAAAGGAAAAATGGATCAAGCGGCTAGTCCTCGTAACAGTGCAAAGGATAAAGTAAGGAGAGGGGCTCATTTTTTGTGGCCAAGCAGATTTTAAAGGACTGAGAAAAATGAACTCTCTATTCAGTTAGGTAGAACTAAAGTCATGTGGCTCCTTCCGAATGAGTAACAGCCAGCGCCTATGTCCTTAGGAAGAGAGTCCCCTATACCCTTTTGTAAAACTCAGTCACATAAAAGTATTTGACTTTTTCACGCTTCACGAATATCATCCAAAATTCTTTCACGTTTAAGCAAAATTTCAAGAAAATCACGTTGAATTACTATTTTACTTTTCTAGTCTTGACCCAGTCTTACGCTTCAAAAGATAATGTCATGTCTCATCTTGGTTGTTCAAGAACCGGTAGTGGTCTGTTTTGCGAGTTTTGTCGATCCACATGAAGTCCATCTCCTGTCAACAGCTAACCACAGCCGTTCGAGAACAATACGTACATTTTAAAAACATTATAATAGTCGGAATCTCATCACACAAAACAAAATGGTTCACGAATCACGTTTAATTCAGCCTTAATTCACGGGTCACATTTGAATAAAATATTTCTTTCATGTGGACATGAAAAGACCTTACCGTCTTTAATCATGATTCACGAATAAATAAAAAATTCAAACCACAATTCACGAGAAAGCAGACTACCCAATCATGCTTCACATAAAAAAGTATAGGGGACCTTCTAAAAATTATATTAACGGCTTCAGGAATTTAATCTGACTTACATTGAAAAACCGCGTACAAGAATACAGCCTTTAAAAGATCAAAAGTCAGCCTACATGTCTGACATAAGTTTTAATTAATTACCAAAAAGGTAAATTACTAATAATTACTTACGTATCTGTCAATATGCACTGATTTCTTAGTACAAACATTGCTATGCTTTAAGTACAGAAAGCAATGGGAGAGAGAAAGGGGAAAAAAACTGCCGTTTTTTCCCTTACCTCCTGCCCCTAGCCCCTCGCCTTTTCACTCGTCCTAGATTTTCCACTTGTGCGATATGGCGATCGAATATTCGCCGCTCTGAATCACGGGCTACCACCTGCAAGCAGGCTACGGGTTAGAAGTAGGAGTCTTTTTACTTCGGTTATTTTCACATTTTATTATTATTATTAATAATGTTTGAACGCATTTCAGTTCGGCAAGCAGAGTTCTCTTTTTAATGGCCTAATGTATCCGTTTCTTAGTTTTGAAATTCTTTCCGTCACTGAAACAGTTAGAATATTTAAGTAGGAATCGCTTAGTTTCATAGAGAGTTTTTCCGCTCTTTGGTGTCCTTATTCAAATATTGTACATTTAGAGAACAATAGAACCACATGCTCGAAAGTACTTAATGAAGTACATTGTAAAACCTTTTTGATCACATCCCGCCCGCGACTGCATTCTGCGATTGAACTTTTGAGTACGCTACTATTCATGTCGCTAACGAGCATGTATTAGAATAGTTTCTGTGGAATCAAATGCTGTCTTATCCTTAACGCCGCCACACACCTTTGATTGGAATGATAGTCATTAAGCACAGTGATGGCTCAATTGAATGTAACATTGATTCAAATCTGAAAAAAGTTTAATTGGACGGGGATATAAAGCTTGGTGCTAATGAAAAAGAAGTCTTGAATACTCGTATTTGCAACGGAGAAGTGTCGTTTGAAGACGTTGATGTACAGCGGTTTAAGTATGGAAATGTGTGTAGCCCTCAGCACATTATCGATGGTTTTAGAACAGGAGATAATAAGCCTAATGGTGACCTGTACATCATTTCAAATGACTCAGACAATTTTCGATGTGTAGTAAAAAGTGGAATTGATGTTAAGAAAGTAATAAGAATAGCGTTGGAAGATCTTTCCTGTTTAATTCCCTGTAGGACCCCGTTGCCAAATCATTAGTGAACTTGGATGAAATAAATGCTTTTTTTGCTTTCTAAGGCAAAAAAAAGTCAGTTTGTCGCCTTACAGAAAACGCCCATACGCCTCAAGAAATAACTGTAGCTTCAGCAATCAATCTGTCTTATTCTTTGTAAGGTTTACATTTTATTTTAAAAAACGTAAGGGTAACTATGATGATAATATACCAACGAAACATTATGTAATTAATTTTTCGTTAATTTTCCTTTTGAAATGCTTATCGAAATTAATCATTATCAGATGTGATTTCGAAAAATTACAATACTGAGGTATTCAGCTTTGTCCATATTATTATACTGCCGAACTTGAACAGAATCTCGCTCAAAATTACTGAGTTTGGGAGAGAAACATGGATGAAAAATTACCTGGAAGATTATTCTTAGTTTTGCTTGAGTGGTTCAGCTTTAAGTGATCGCTTAATACTGGTGGAAGATAATACAAACGGACCGTTGGGACATGAAGGAAAATTACAGTGATTAAGGGGAAACAAAGTCGGGACTTTAGCAACCAACCGCTTAAGAAAGGGTGACCGCTCAATACGGTGCTCCATAATTTAGGTTTGACTTCCTTTGAAAAACTTGCGGTGTAGTAAATTGTCACGCGAGGATTCAAGTCTGGTGTTGTTTCATACTATAAACCATTGCACGTGCACGGGGCAGTACGATTTCCCTGTGTACTACCTAATTACAAAGAAAAATTGCAGTAATGAACTCTCCTCAGTAGGCAACCACAAAGCAAGCTTGTAGCTTATGGGAACGATATGGTTGTAGGTCGACCGGCTAAGAGCGAAAGTTTTGTTACGTCTATTATAATGCAAGGTTCGTTTTTGTCGATTGTTGGAAGCAAATGCATTTTCGTGAGAGAATAAATTTGTTAAACCCATTATTGGTTTCCGGTGTTGCAACACGGTGTTGGGATTGCGTGACTCATTTCGATCAAAATAACGACAGGCTTTCTCGGAAACATTGCGCAATCGTCTTCTCCAACAGGTGAATTTGGATATTTAGATCTACTCTTTCAGGTTTCTAACAACAGCTACGTTCAAAGCGATAGACAAGAATATGTCACAGTCAAAAAGGCAAGTTAATCTATTCAACTGTGATAATACATACAGGTTAGAGCCTGTTGAGAAGTTAGTGGACGAACTGAAGAAGAAATTGCTTGACCAATTCAGCATCCATGTTGATCGTGTAGTGAAGCACACATTCAGGCTTGCTCAAATGTCTGAAATTGTCGACAACATTCCAACATTAGCGATGGATATGGCCTTCCTCGTGGTCCATGCGCATGAATCCCTGCTCTCGATCAATGAAGACAACGCTGGAATTGGTTACGCCAAGATATACAGACCTTTACTTCAAGTAACGGTTAAGGAGCGGAAGCATTTTCACTTTTTTGTTTTTCTTGTTTGAAACATATTTACGTTTCCTGAACAACACGTGTTTCGGCAAGCAAAGTCCTTTGTAGGGAAGGCAGTGATCCCATAGAAAAATCTGCTGCAAAACTGTTATATATCTCCCACAACAATGGCGGAGACTTGTCAGATATCGTACGGTTGAAAGCGAAAGTATATTAGCGTAGATTGATATCTTATTTTCATCAAGTTCGAATGTGAACTTAGGTTGCTCCGTAGGGTGGCAACAGCGACCAGTTGTTTCATGCGGCTGCGTCAGAGTAATACTCCAAGGAAGTTTGCTGTCCGACCATTCTGTTCCTTCCTAATCGACTTTTGCAAATAGTATGTGCGAGGTCAGGAGGGACGCAAATTGTACATTTCAGGTCTATCACAGGGCTCCCAATCTATGGTGGCCCATTGTTATCATAGCATTGTTATCATAGCATAATAAAAAAATAAAAGTCAAATTAAAAAAAAATAAAAGTAAAAGCAATCCAAAAAAAAATTGAATTTAAAATAAAACATTAAAGAAAACAGGAGCTACTGAAGAAATTCAATAAAAAAAAGTAAAGGAAGATTAAAAATTAAAAAATACATAAAAGTTAAAATTAAAGTGAAAAATAATTTAAAAAATAAATAAGATAAAAACCTTTAGTACAAATGCAAAATAATTTTAAGTTTACTATGATAACGCTGGGCCGAAAGGAACATCACGATATTTGTTTCCAAAATGAAATGTTCGAAAGCAGCCCATTGTTATCATAGCCTGCGACACGTAAGGTCAGTGGACAACCTAGTTCCCAGCTTCCTCTCTCTTTCTCTTCTCTCAAAATGGCGGTCCGCATTCGTTGCTCAGAGTGGGAGAGTGACGAGCAACTGAAGAGCGACCTTGAGCGCTATGTGTTAGCAAACTATTCCAGGCAGGAGATACTGGATTTTGCTAGTCGGGACTTCCCTGAGTATGCCTGGAGTCTGCCTACACTTAGCAGAAGATTACGTTTTTTCGGCATCAAATACGTTAGGTACGAAACCAACGTTGAAGATGTAAAGAAGGCAATCGAAGAGGAAATGGAGGGTCCAGGGCAGTATCTAGGGTATCGAGCAATGCAGAGAAAAATACGAGAGCAACATAAATTGGCTGTCCCTCGCAATCTGGTCCATGATGTTATGGGTATGGTGGACCCCGAAGGACTGACTAGGCGAGGGAATGTTGGTCAAAAAAAACGACAAAGAGGAGCTACTGGAACGTTCACATCATTGGTAAGTTCTCCCACCTTTTTGTGGCAGGTGCCCAAGTATGTAAAATTCATTGAAGCATTTCCCCTGATCCCTTAGAGTAAGCCGTTGCAAAGTAGAGTAAATATATGGGATCAAATGGCATGTTCTGGCAACCTACCAAGTGTAACATGTTTTTAGGCATCTGGAAAAGACATTTTAAAGGCAACGCAAGTAACTGGGGTATCTGTGTGCTAAAAGCTCTCATTATCTTGCTTGTCCTTTTAAAGATTGCCAAACAAAATCCATATCAGGACATTCTGGTGATAATATATGTTGATCTCAACTTGCTTATGCATGCCTGCCTATAGGTACAAATACTTGACTGATGGTCCAGGTCTTTTTGATTATCCAAAACATGGTGGATTTGGACACAAGCAAACCTGCTTCCCTTCCCCATTTCTTTTCGTCTTTCAGTTTGGTGAGTTCCCATAAATTTTCTGGACTTCCCTAATCCGATCAGCCAAGGATCCCCCTTCTGTAATAGGCTTATGGTCATAGTGTCATGTCATAGTAGTTATTTTATTATGTTATCTTGTATACAGGGACCTAATCACACTCATTCTGGGGATGGCCACGACAAGCTAATGGGTTTCATGAATAGCACTTTTCCTTTAGCTGTTTACGGCTTGCAAGATGCCTTTAGTGGATACATTTTGTATCTGAAATTATGGACCACAAACTCTGACCCTAAGCTTATTGGTCGTTGGTACATGGATCATCTGTACAAAACAAAAGGTAACATTGGTCGTGTATGCAAAATATATACAATGGCAATTGCAGACTGATCATGATACAGTCAAAGCTGAACCATAGTTAACTAAGGTTAAGCTCTACATCCCGGGGAGGGGTACTCCCATACATAAAGCTTATAGGTATGTGCTGCTGTGAAGGGTAGGGTTTTTGAGCAGTTTAGTCTAGGATAGGGTATTAAAAATCAGAGCATTTTGGTCTGGAATAGGGTATCATTTACCGTATAAGCAACTTCCTGTGACAGAAATAAAGTTCCTGGAGACTAGCAAGTCTGGAATAGGGTGGTAATTTTACGCATCTAGTCTAGAAGAGAGTCGCAAAATTCAAACATGATCTAGTATAGGGTAAGGGTCTCAGAGTCCCAGCGACACACCCCTACCCAAAATATCCAGAGCCCCCCCTGGGCTCTACATACATGTACGATTTTTTAAGCTTTATTTATTTATTTATTTACTTATTTTATTATCTTTTTTTCATTCAAGTGATCAGTAAATATCTGAGGCTGGATAAAGGAACTGAGACAGGGCACATGGCTACTATTCACGCTTTTTTAAGGCAAGAGCAAGATGAGGAGGCAGATACAGTTTTTTATGGTCCTTCAACAAATAACAAGGTAAGGCAGTTAACTAAACACTTTCCGACAATAAAACATCAGTTTGGTGCCCACTTAGGCTTTTCTGAATTTTTGATGTAGATTTTAATGATGGTAATGAAAATGCAGGAATCTGTGCTTCACATTCCAAAAACCTTTTTTCTGACCTATACATTTAAGGGTAATAACTGATTGTTTACTTTTTGAATTGCATTATCAACACAGATTTGAACCATTTTTCACAGATAGAAAGATGGTGGCGAGACCTGCACAATAGATTTGAAAGATTTTTCAAGAGGCAGCTCACTATGTTACTGGAACAAGGCCACTATGATCCAAGTGATCAACCAGACAGGTATTAACTATGTTTTCAAATACATTACATGAACAGTACCAGTTCTATTTAATTCATTTTACATACCTTATTACATGAATTTTTCGTGACACGTTAATTTCGTGATTTTGGGGTTCAAATATTTCGCAACACTTAAATTTCGCAATTTTTTGGAAAATTTTGTGTTTTAAGTCACTTTATTATATGGCTGCGATAGTACGCGCGTTCTCATTGGTTAATTAGCGTTCCATACTTTCCTGGTAAACGCCCACGGGCATTACAGATTTTTCCCACCACCGTTTTCGTTTACAAAACCTAGCTAACTTTGTGACTTTCGCTGAAAGAAACTTCATTAAAAAAGCAAGAAATTTAACAAAACACGTATCTTGGTCTTCTTTAACTATGAGTTCTAAAGATTTCTTATCTGAATTTTATTATCCTGACAAAAAATGAAAGCAATTTAGAAGTTCTCTCTATTTGGCGTGCTTTGCCCGTCGGAAGCCATATAATAAACAACTTAATAACCTTGTTTGCTCAAGCTTTACTGTAAAATTCCAGAGTTCGGGCTGAAATTTTCTATTCATGGACCTCGCCCAGAGGCTCGGTCCATAAAGCAAAAATTTTATCCCTCAGTCTGGAATTTTACAGCAAAGCCCTCACACGCAGTTATTAAGTAGTTATTAATTTTGAGTAATGCACCGCCCCTGGGATAAGGTATTTTTCCTTGACAAAGTTAATGTAACCAGCCATTGACGTGAATAAAAGGATAAAAATTTATACATTTCCACCAACCAAGTTGTGTGAATTAGTTTGAAAACCAAAAGTAACGTGAAGTCCACTATTGGCTTGCTTTTAGACTTGTAATGACCTCAGTGGTAATAAACTCATCCTTTTTATGATTATTTACATGAAGTTTCACTTAATTTTCACGTCATGTAATTTTCGCAACACTTATTTTTTGCATCTTTTTCATTTTGCGAAAAATCGCGAAATTTTCAAAATTAACATGTTGCAGAAGCTTCATGTAATAAGGTAACTGAAAACATGTGCAGTTAATTTCCAAGTGCTTATAATTTTGATGTTATACTGATTTCACCTCTCTTTATTAATTGACCTGACACATAGCCTGTGACTTGTAGTTAACACCTGCCACATTTAAATATCATGGATCTGCATTCTTACTATGCTGTCTTTGCATTTAAACAGGCACCTATTGGCATTCATTTTTATTCCTGTCATCCAGAAAGAAATGGATATCTTTAGGGAAACTGTGTGCAATTCACATAGAGTAAGGAGCCAAAAGGATGCTCAGATGCCTAAAGGGATACCATATCACCTGTACTCGTTCCCTGAGCAATACAATGCAAATGAGTGTGGTAAGGGTATTTTACTGAATATTTGTATGTTTTAGAATAATATTTGCAGACTGCACAACAAAGCATGTCTTAGAGAGCCAAGTGTTGCATTTCTGAAGAAATCTTAAAATTTAAAAATTGTCTTAAGAAAACATGATTTCCTGAGTTTAACAGATGTCTAGAACTTTCCAGGACCAGTGTTCTTTTTCCAGGACTTTCCAGTCCTGGCCAGTCCTTGAAAATAAGAAAATAAAATTCCAGGATTTTTCAGGTTTTCCAGGACCAGTACGAATCCTTTTTTAATTAATGACCCACCACTAAGTATCGATTCAATGAATTCAATGAGAAACAATGTGTAAAAAGCGGGGATGGTTAAATTAATTTATGGACAGCTTGAGAGATTAAATCATCAATATTATACTTCAATAGAGAGAGAGAGGCCAATACAGATATTTTCAGGGCAGACATGATGATCCACTCACTAACAAGTTATTAAGGGTTAATGTTCAAGTGCTCATCGAGTGCAATTTCCTGTATTGTATAGGTTTGCAAGTCACTTTAGAAGCACTGGATGAGGTTGCTTCATTATCAGGTGTCAAGTCAGTTGTAGATGACTACTTACCAAAAACTGTGAGAGAGAGCTGTGAACGAATTATTCCCAATATTGATGGGGTGAAGCCAGCCGAGGCAGCAGATGCCTATCTTTTCTTAAAGGAGAAGTACAAAGAGTCATCACCATCAGCATCATCATAAAAGTGCATTTTATTGTAACTTTTTTTCCTTATACCGGTAGTTCAAATGTGTAAAAAACATTGTCCAACAAATGGTCCAAGGACAAAGAACTACAGACTTAGTAACATTCATGGACGTTGTAAAAAATGCCAGTGATAAAAAAGATTTGTTATCTTAAATGAACTGTTCCATGCCGTGTTCTCCTCCCAATGGTCTGTGAGAAGCATGACGTAAGGTTTAAACTAACAACACAACACTTGAAAGGCAGTCACTGAGCTGCTATCTTGATAAAAGGTGGAAGGTGAATTATGCTCCAGTAATCCATTCTCTTACTGACTTAGGTCCATCATCTTACAGTAGGCATTGCACTCATGTTCATTGAGAAAGCATGTGATGCCCACGGATGAATAATTTCCACAGCAGAAATAGTATTCTAAGCTGCTGGCATCCATGATATCATTTGTTGCTATTTCGGGATCATATAAACAGTAGCCAGATCCCTGTATATCAAGTAACATGAGTTGTTGGTTGGATGATTCATAGGTATAGTGAACCAGGCACTCTGCTTTGGCCAACAAATCTTTCAAATCTTTATCTGCATCTTCAGGCAGATCGGCCTTCTTGCCATTATTATTAATCAGTTTGGCAAAGAGGCCTGGAACAAATTCCTCAACTGTCGCTGGTTTCTCGTCTATTGTGGTGTAGTATACATGGTTGTACTGAAAACACTTTCCCATTTCTTGTGATGCCTGTGACTGGAACTTCTTTGTTAAGTGCCTAGCTACCTCATGCATTTGTACTTGCTTACGACAATGGCTCTCTATATTAGTTTTTAATTGAGTACTAATTACTTCTTTGGACTTCTCGTTGTACGTTTTGATAACCCAGCGATTTGAAATGTTTTGGCCCGCAGATTTGCCAGTTAGCTTGCAGTGGTAAGCATCACGGAATCCACCTGAGGAAAACTTCTCTGAATCTACTGTACACTCTACCTCCATTGCATCTGTCCATTCTTTGGAGGCAATGTCAAATTGTTCAAAGGTTAGGAGACACTTGTTTTTGGTGACTGGTTTGATGAGCTTCCCAGCATCCAGCAATGAGGCAATGGATACGGATGGAGGAAACTGGGTTGTCACTGAGAACCTTCTATAATCTGCTTTTGGTTTTGGCGCAGCTGCCTTTCTCACTGGTGCTGATGATGCAGAAGTTGTTCTTTGGAATGAGGAGTTATCCGAGAAACCTTCATGTACATGTGTTGGGTCAGAGCTATTGGAGTCCTCCCCATAATCTTGGCCAACTACAAACCGCACCAGATACACCTACATGTTTGTCAAATAAAAATAACAAAACCGATCAGATTTCATTTGGGTTGGGCATCATATTTAACATATGAAATTCATGCTACTATCACTGTTAACTAGTTGGTAATGCTATTATAACAATATAAAATGTGAAAATTCTTATCATCAAGGCCCCAAAACTGCCAAACATCAGTGACCTTTACCTTCCTGTTGGCAATTTTTTTACATTTAAGCTAAAGAGTTTATGTACCCGGTATTCGCTGTCTAAATAAATGTATTTCAAAGGTAATATTACAGTTTCAACAAACTTGGAGTAACATGAGGAGGACTGAGGGTAGTGACAGTGTCATAACTGACATTTTTCAAAACTTAAGCCAAGGAGAGTTTGTTCAGACCTCTCATTCAAACTCTTCAAGAATTTGAATCCTGTGTGAAGAACAGAAAACCTGATGTCAACCTAACTTATATTTGTTGTTTTTTTTTTACATGGTGACAAGTCAATATATCATGCCCTCTTCCCAAAAGAAACATATAGAGATACAGTCAACTCTCATTACAACAGACACCCTCGGGACATTGTTTAGTGTCCGTGATAGTGAGAGAGTGAGAGTCAGTAATACAAGGAGTCATTCCTAGTCCAATCTCTTTTGGAGGGGATCTGAATTTTGTCCCTAAGAGACTGGTCATCATTTAGAGGGGGGGGGGGGTAATCGATTTTTATGCAGGGAAAAAAGGGGGGGCCATATAAATTTATGCAAGTATTCAATGGTTCTGGGAGGAGGGCTACTCAGTTCAGAATGTGAAAAAAGTTACTGAATAATGCATTTAATAAGTACCAATAGACAGTTATATGTGTTGGTGTACTAAAAGTGTGTGTGTACGTGCGATTGTATATCTATCGGGGGGGGAGGTCAGAAAAAAAAATGTGCTTCATGAAGTGGGGGGGGTCAGGAAAAATGAAACATGGCATACCTAATTTTGCACCAGCCCTCCCCCCCCTCTAAATAATGACCGGTCCCTAATAGTTGAGAGGCCTTGTCAAGCGCGAATATAGTCGGACATTGGTCCTTTAATACAGTTTACCTCTAGTTTTACCCGAGAATATTTTTGCGCCATTGTTTATTTACCTAAGCTTAAATGCTTCGTACACGAACTCACCTTGTCCTTTCTATGAGGGATTTGTTCCATGCTGGTACAAGAGGGTCCCTTGTTTGTGACAAGAACATCACATAGGCTTGCTGGCAAACTGTAATGGTCAGCGAGAGCCTTCTTCAAGTTTGCTAGCGTAAGATCCTCGTATGGAAACGCCACAAACTCTCTTGGTTGGACTGGCCTAAACGTTTGTTTGTTGTCTGGCTCAGATGCTAAACGTTGCACGATTAACTCGTGCGGAGCGGAACCAGATTTCTTGCTTTTGCCTTTTCCGCGAGGGTCCGGTCGCTTCCTCTTCGCCTTCATTTCATCTTGCAAACGGTTCCACGTTTGTTGTCGTCTATTCATCTCGATAAAAGGACTTTTTACTGTAGTTTGAACGAGAAAAGTGCAAGCCACAACCCACACGTGCACGAGTTACCAATCAGGAAATGCGAGCAGCCCTTCTGAAAGTAGTCCACTGACCTTACGTGTCGCAGGCTATGATAACAATGGGCTGCTTTCGAACATTTCATTTTGGAAACAAATATCGTGATGTTCCTTTCGGCCCAGCGTTATCATAGTAAACTTAAAATTATTTTGCATTTGTACTAAAGGTTTTTATCTTATTTATTTTTTAAATTATTTTTCACTTTAATTTTAACTTTTATGTATTTTTTAATTTTTAATCTTCCTTTACTTTTTTTTATTGAATTTCTTCAGTAGCTCCTGTTTTCTTTAATGTTTTATTTTAAATTCAATTTTTTTTTTGGATTGCTTTTACTTTTATTTTTTTTTAATTTGACTTTTATTTTTTTATTATGCTATGATAACAATGCTATGATAACAATGGGCCACCATACATGAGTGGCGACATTAAGCAACGACGTCACAGTTATCGCCATTTCAAACTTTGTTGAATGAACTTGGTCTGTAATTTTTTTCGGAATATCAACTGGCTGCAAGATTTGTTGTGGTAAGCGACGAAGTTCCAAATGCATTTTCAGAACAACAAGAGAACGAGAACACTAAAAAGAAAGTGCTGTATGATCAAAAGCCGGATTTTCAGAGAATTTCTCGAAAGTTGCGATGAGACATGAATTTAAAAAAAAAATATGGAAAACATCACTATTGAGAATCCATATGTATTTGTATGTCACTCGTATGTAGCCGTATGAACTTTTTTTGTATCCGTCATGTCATGAACGTCGAACAAAACGGTCACGTTCACCCTAAAGAATAGGATAACACTGAAAAGCATATCTCATATCTAGTAACAATACTCTAGAGCTCATTTAATTACATTCGAATATGCTTTTTCCAAAGGAGGAGATGTCATCATTGTTATCGGGGGAGATGACAACTATAAAGGCGACGACCAAAAGAATCGAGAGGTTATTTCACGTTGGGCGAAGAGAAAAGTTTCCTCACAATTCAGCGAAGAGTATCTTGATGGTAGAGAGAGCTTCATCTTTTCTTGGAACAAACAACATCGAGCGATTCACGAACAAGCTTTGCTGCATCACTTTGATCCAAACAAGAAAGGAAAAAAGTTTGAATATCAACCATCGTTTACAAAACCAGGACCTGAATCGCGAGTTTCATCTATTGAATCAAGAAATCCACAAAAATCCAAAACCCAGAAGTTCCCCACACACACACCCGAAAATGCCTCGCATAACAATAAAGCCATCTCTGCAGTAACAGCGGTGAAAGAGAGTCAGACTGACACATACCGTAGTGTCGTCAGTAGTACCGGGTGCAGTGGCAGAGACAGTGCATGGAAGGAAGCCTTATACAGTAATTATAGAGATGGTGCTGGAGAAACTCTCCTTTCAATCTCTGGAAAAATTCAAGGTTAGAAAACACGTCACTAACAGTTAGTAAGAACTTTTTTCATTTCGGCCACTGATTACAAAAAAAAAAACCTGAAGTTAACACACTTGCTAAAAATTGTATAGCGAGAGGAACTTAGGATAACGCTCTGTCATAGCAAGCCCGGAAGCAAACAAGCTCTCACAAATGGGCTTCACTCGCCTTCTCAAACCATCTAAATCGACTGGTAAATGAGGTAAAGTTTGACGTTTCCATAACTCATTAAGGAAATAAATTCTGTGAAACTCGTGTCTACCACGCTAACCGTTAGGGAACCGTACTTCTCACAGTTAACAAACTTTAAAATGTACGAAGTCTTGTTTTTCGCTCCTTAGATCTGGCAATTCTCGGCTGTAATGTGTCTCATGAATCTTTGAAAGAAGTGTTAACGGTTTTTGAAAGAATCCGTCCTAGCCTTCACTTATCAGATGAACCTTATGTTGGCAATCCCCCAATTACCATCGTTGAAGAGTTTTTGAGGGAAAATCACTTCAAAGTATCTCTGTTGGTGATGGACGGTTCTACAGTGAGCGATAGTTTCAACAATCACAAAGCGATGGAATATCAACGACTGGTAGGAAGTATAGCGGATAAAGTTGGTAAGTCTTCGAAGTGCAGTACTTCAGTTAATCTCATCTCAAAGTAGCTTTGATCAAAATTTTTAAAACCCATTGCTTTATTTTTTTGCGTCAGTCTTTTGTGCTGAAATCGATTTGTCGTCAAGCTAATTGCCTCCAATGGTTCATCTAATGTGCTGCTATTAAAAATAGGTGTGGGAACATGAATTTAAATATCCTAGATAACAGAGCTTGAATCGGTTTTTCGAAACACGACTAATATTAACCATGTGTTAGTTGTATTTAGACGTGAGGATGCTGTAGCATGCACGGGCTGGTAGTGCTTATCATGTTCGAACCACTCTGATTAAATTCTTTAGAGATCAGTGTGCTCAGTATTGAATGTTGACCCAAATTGTCCGAGAGAAGGAGTACAGTGGTCTTGACATTTTAACATAATCAAAAATATCATCTTAAAATAAAAATTATAACATAACCAAAGTAAAGCGCGCACTCTGATTGGTCAATTAGCGTCCACCATTTGCCCATGGGTGTACGCTGCTGACGTGAGCAAATGCAAAGACTATTTTTCCGCGCGCGCTTGTTTTTAGTGGTCACGTAAGATTGTTAAATAAAAGGGAACTCTTTAACTACAATGTATCAATGTTATGTTATAAAAAAAATGATAAACACCACAGCGTACACTATTGAGTTATGGATGCACTTGGCGGGAGGTTTGCTAACCACTTAAGAAGCTAGAGTCGCTCTCGGCTATCGCCTCGTGCAACTCTTACACTTCTTTCGTGCTTAGCAACCTCCCGCGTGCATCCATAACTCAATAATGTACGCTGTTGTGTTTACCATTTGTTAAATATCATAATACGAAATATCATCCTACCGATCGTCATACGAACGTCAACCTTTTGTCACTTTTCTTTTTTTTTACAGCTATAAGGGTCGTCATCTTGGTTTGCAATCGTACCCCCTTAGATGTATCCAAAAAGGATGGGATGAAGCCTATTGAATTCATTGCAGGAATCAATAGGATAGAAAAGGTGTTTGTTGCGGAGGTGAACGATGGAAAACTGGCCGTGGAGAAAGATGTTTTAGTCGAAGTTTTGAGTCCTTCTGTCACATCCTCCACATCAAATACACAGATAATCCGTTCAAGTGGCTTTCAAAGACTGGATGTAAACACTGACTCATTAACCACACATTCAAATAACTCAAGAGGAGAGTCTCTAGAAAAGTATTCTTCAGAAAGGGAAAGCATTCATAGAAAGGTTGCTCAAAATACCCAGCAGCTGGTGCGGGCGTCACAGTTACCGATTAAACCGCCTCCTGTTGTTGCGCTGAGAGGTTTGGCTCGTTATGGAATGATTTGTGGTCAGGAAGGTGATCTTCAGATAGGGACCCTGAATTTAAAGTTCCAGATTACATTCAAGAGAGGCTGCTTGACGAACTCCGATACACCTCTGTGATGGGAGTAATAATCGTTAAGCACACTGATGGCACACCTGAGTGTTTTATTGATCGAAGTTTGAAAGAATTTTCGTTGAACGAGGAAATAAAGCTTGCTCCCGATGAAAAACTCGCATTAAAAACTCGTGTTCATAACGGAGAGGTATCATTTGAAGACGTTGACGTACAGTTTAAGAATGGGAATGTGTGTATCCCTCAACACATTATCGATGGTTTGAGAGCAAAAGATAATAAGCCTAATGGTGACCTTTACATTATTTCAGATAACTCGGACAAGTTTCGGTGTATAGTAAAAAGTGCAAATAATTTTGAAAAAGTAATAAGAACTGCAAAGGAAGATTTTCAACCACTGTCTCGGAATCAGTGGTATAAAATTTAGTAAATATAACATTCTGTGTTTGAGGGAGGGCAAAAGTTGAATTGCGCGTTTGAACGACTCACAGCGAGGGCAATTATGCCTCAAGACTAAAGACGTAGCTTTCGCTGTCAGCAGTCAATCTGATTTATATATTTGTAGAGGTTTAAGTTTTAGTATTAGATGTAACGCGATGTGACACTGACAATGATGACATGATGTCATCGAAACGTTCTGTGGCGCTCTTTCGTTCATTCTCCTTTTCAAATGCTTATCGAAATCAATCAGCCTTATATGATATAATTTCTTCCAAAAACGGTTTCATGGGTTTGGCTTTGTTTACAGAATTGTTTAAATATAGACATGATTATGCTTCTTGGTTGTTTTGACTTCCTGGGTACTGAAGTACTTACTGTGTCGTGAATAGTTATCAGAGTATTTTCTGGGATTGCGTGACTCATGTCGATCAGAATAACTACTGGCTTTCTGAGAAACATTGCGCAATCGTCTTCCTCTATAGGTGAATTTGAATATACGATATCTTCCAGAAGGTAATAACAAAAGGCTTCACTCAAAGTGATAGAAAAGGCATAAATAGAATATGTCACAATTAAGAAAGCGAGTTCATTTGTTCAACTGTGATAATACATACGGGATGGAGCCTGTTGAGAAGTTGTTGGACGAAGTAAAGAAGAAATTGCTTGACCAATTCAGCATCCATGTTGAACGTGTAGAAAGACATTCATTCAGACTCTCTCAAATTTCTGAAATGGTCGACAGGATTCCAACTCTAGAGATGAATTTGGCCTTTTTCGTGGTTCATGCACATGAATCACGACTGTCGATTAACGAGGACAACGCAGGAATTGGTTACGCCAAGATAGAGCTTTACTGCAAGCAGCGGGTAGGAAGCGGAAGTATTCTCACTTTCTCGTTTCAACACATTTAATTATGCTTGATAACGCTTTGTTAGGTGAGCAAAATTATCTATACAAAAAGTAGTGGTCGACAAATTTACTGCAAAAGAGTTATCTATCTTCAACAACAGAGGCCTATCTGACACCGAAGTTGAAAGCGAAAGTAGATCATGAGCCGATAGAGTGTTTGCACCTACGTCACAGCTACGTCACAAAATTGTACTGTCCGCCATTATGGGGGAGTAAAGAGGCGTGCAGTAACACAGTTTACTACTATATCTTCCAACGTTTTTCTCAATTTATTACATTATGCCGAAATTTTGCTTGGTTTTAAACTGTTCCCACGACTCGTCTAAGCGAAAAGATCTTTCCTTTTGTCGAGTGCCCAAAATCGTAACGAGGCAAGGCGAAGAAACGGAGATTTTGTCAACGGAACGTAGGCGAAGGTGGCTGACCGCCATAAGCCGTGACGACCTTACGGACAAAATTCTTGAAAATGATCGTGTTTGCGGCGAACATTTTCATTCTGGAATAGCTGCTCCTCTGTGGGATAAGTGGAACGTCGATTGGGTACCATCGCTTAAGCTTGGACACGAGAAACTAAAGGTTAGCGAAGCATCAGTTCAGCAAAGTCAGGAAAGAGTCAGACGAGCCACAGAACGTACAAAGCGCATGGTCGAGAAAGACTCTGAAAATTCTCAGATAAGTCTTGCCAAAAAGCGATTAAAGCACAACGAAGCTGGCCATAGTGTTCAAAACATATCATTCGACGTGGAAATGGCAGATATTGAGGACATTTCTGAGAACTTACCCGACAACTTGAGGCATGCTGTAACCCAAACAGAGTTGAGCTGTAACACTGTGCTCTCGCCTGAGCCCATACATCAGAACTTGCCATCTTCTGATTTTGACGAAGCTTTTTTTTCTGGAGATGATGACAAAGTTAAGTTTTACACTGGTTTGCCATCCTTTGAAATTCTGCAAACAGTCTTCTTCTTTGTTGCATCACATGTTGATAGACGACGTGGAGTTCTAACTAAGTTTCAAGAGTTTTGTATGGTGTTAGTGAAGCTAAGACTTTCTGTCCCACACCTTGATCTTGCATATCGTCTAAAGATCTCGACGTCTTCTGTCTCTCGTATTTTAGTTACTTGGATAACTGTAATGGATATTCGATTAACTCCAATTATTAAATGGCCTAGTCGTGATGAGTTGTACAAGACCATGCCTAGATGTTTTTTGGATGCGTTCGGTCGTAAAACTACAGTTATTATTGATTGTTTTGAAATTTTCATCGATCGGCCATCCAACCTTCTTGCAAGAGCTCAGACCTTTTCAAATTATAAACACCACAACACTGTCAAAGTTTTAATTGGAGTTACACCACAAGGGACAATTTGTTTTGTGAGTGAGGCTTGGGGAGGAAGAACATCAGACAAGTTTTTGACTGAGAAGTGTGGAATTCTTGAGAAACTTTTGCCAGGTGATATGGTCCTTGCTGACAGAGGTTTTACTGTGCATGAAAGTATTTGGTTCCGTCATGCTGACCTGAATATTCCAGCATTTACAAAGGGAAAGGATCAACTCGATCCTGTTGATGTAGAGAAGACAAGACAGATTGCTACACTGAGAATCCACGTTGAGAGAATTATTGGGACATTGAGACAGAAGTACACCATCCTTCAACAAACTTTGCCAACAGATTATCTTGCCTGTAGATCTGGTGAATCTGTACCTCTCATTGACAGGATGTTAAGAGTTTGCTCAGCTCTTGTCAATCTTTGCCCACCTACCATCCCATTTGACTGATGGGGCATTCAACATTGAATGGATTGTACTTATTAACTATTGATGAAATATTATTATGATTTTTTTTCATTTGCATTTTTTTCATAAGTTTATTCACAAACATTTGGGTTTTAACCCATTTTCCATGTTGATGCCATGCATTCATTCTTTACATTGTTGATAACACTTATAAATACTCGGTGATAAACAGTGTGGACTTTGAATGCCTTGCTCTCAGGCAAGAACTGCTTCATGCTTCATGAAGCAATAAAATGTCACATAACCAACTGTTTAACCTCAGGAAAGGGAGTAATCAGTCCACTCTTTAAGCATGTTAATAGATGAGATCTCATTTGATTTACATCAAAGTTTGGGATATCCTTGTCCAGATTGTAAGAAAGTGCTGTTGCACTGAGCCATTGCAAAAACACCACAGTCAGAATCATTTGATTGTTGTTGCACAGGTACAACAGATATATCTTTGAAATCTTCACCAATTAAGTTCTGAACTTGCTGTTCCAGATCATTAAAAATAACATCATGAAAAAGACTGTCATACAAATTCACAAATCCTTTTTCACATCCAATTGAGCTTTCACATACCCAATGATTGCCCCCAGTGTGCAATATCTGAACAAAATCCCCATCAACTTTTTCAAATTTAAATATATTCCAAGACTTGTATGCTGAAATCCTTGTATAGCTGGATTGACTGTTTTCAAAAGTGATTGGGCATACTGTATAATACTATTTTCAAGCCACCCATTAGGTGATTCAATCACATCAAAGTCATGTGCAGATAGTTCAGCAATTATCCCATATTTCTCAACATCAACATGGTAAGTTTCACCCAAATTTATAATGTCAGAATCATCAGAAGTGTTGGAGATGGGAGAGGAAGACTCCTTGGATAGTTTTGAGCTTTTCATAGCAACAACACTTTGCAATTTACACTCATTACATAACCAGGACAATTTGTAATTGTTTGGACGACGCTTGTAGGATAAACAACTGAAATGGAAGAATTTGCCGCTAGGCGAAAAATTTAAGCGAAAATCTGCCCCAAAATGCTGGTTATGAAACCGTAAACCATTTGGTTGTAGGTTTGCAAGCTTTAAAGTTCTTAAATTGTTCTGTCGTATAAAAACTAGTTTGTGAAACCAAATGCAACACGAGATCAACAGCTTCAACAGCTTCAACAGTACGAAGGCATTCCCTACTTAACTTTTCGTCCGGAATCAAAAGAGGATCAACACGAACACACGAAATCTTATCAATATAACGCTTCTTTACAATACTTGCAGGTGATTTCGCATAATTAGACAAAGGAATATCATGAATAATGTTTTCTTCTGAAGCGCGTTGAGACGTCTGTTGGGCATCAGCATCCGCCATGTTGGTTCTTTACTCCCCCACAATGGCGGATGATAAAGCTGTGACGTCACGTGCAAACACTCTATAGGTAGGTCATAGTAACGTTCGACGATTGCTCCACAAACTAGCAAACAGCCACTAATTGTTTTTATGCAACTGCATCAATGTAATGCTCGAAGGAAGTTTGC